>NW_008618867.1:0-14201 GCF_000691845.1 Merops nubicus | reverse complement strand
GGTCATCTTCTCTCGTGGTAGTGCATGGTTAACCTACTCATGCTACATGTGTTTTGTAGTGTAGCTTGGTGCAGGGAGAAAGGAGTGAAAATGGTTACAGCTCTATATTGTAAAGCATCAGTCTTGTGTTGTGGTGGGTGACTTGTCCCCAGGTAATACTGCTGGCAAAAGTGGAGCAAACCTCCAGGGAATTAACATCTTGATTTTACGGTAGTGAAATAGGTGCTTTTGTGCTCTTCCACCCAAGCACCTCTAGTTGCTTCTTAGTGCAGTGAACCCAGACTTGCTGGGAGCTGTGGGAGCCATGTGCTTTCTCTTGTTGCTATGACAAAATAAACTGTTTCTGCAGGTCCTGAACACTTCTCTGAATTTCTGAACTTGGTGAAGGATCAGAATCAGTATCGTGAAGCCTTGAAGCTGTACCCCTCTAGCAGTCAGGAGTACAAGGTGTGTAAGCACGTGACACTGCAACGTGCAGGACTTTTATTCTCTTATCTGTGTGATTGCATGTCCTTGGCACCTTGAGTGAGGGCAGGAGTGAGGCAGCAGCTGCTTGCGTGCAAGTTCTGCAGGTCGTTGCTATTTCTGTGTTGTCTGAGATCCTCCTCTGAAATAATGGTTGGAATGACTCTCAGTGCTGACCCTGCAAGGTCTGGTCATCGAAGGAGAGTGGCTGTTATTTCTTTGAGCCCATGACCAGGAGAGCACCTGGGAGTCTGGTTTCTGCTGCACTATCTTCTGGTATGTTGGAGAATTCCTGCTACCACAGAAAGACGTGTCCTCCTGCCTTGACCTTTGTGATACCAGCTTTATGTCTGGCACTTGCAGGTTGTGTGAGGACACTTTGTTATCCTTAAATGATTCTGAAGAATGCTAGAGGGCCTGAGGCTCTTGTGATGTTTCCTAGCATGTAGTGTCCTTTGTTGGTTTCAGTATTGCTGAAGAACTTTAGCTTGCCCAAGGCTGAGGTAAAATGCAGATGAATGCAGCGAATATAATTTAATCTAGATATTTTAAATACACAACACACAAGCCTTTGTAAAAGAAGTAGATGAAGTAAGAGGGAAAATGGCAGATGCTCAGACTGCAACACAGTGGAAGCAGACTCTCACCTGATGAAGCAGGTGTGCTCTTGACTCTGGTTCATTGTGAGTCTCATTATTCCCTCTTTATTCTTCCAGTTAAATCCACCTGCCACGTCTTGATGGAGGCCGTGAGCTTTGAATAGTGTAGTGAAGCTCAGGGTATTGATTCACAGCAGCCTGTGCTTTTAGAGTTGCAGGGCTTGCCATCCTCCCTTGTGCCAGTGTTTGACTCCAGGAGTGAGTGGGTTCGGGGAGTCATTCTAACAAAAAACATTTGTTCCAGAGGGGAGAAAGGAGCTGGTTGCCTGCAGTATGTAGTTTACACAGCCTTTAGCTTGGAGAGTTAGGTACCTCCCTGTGTCTCTTGCCTTAGCTTTGTGAAATATCTCCATGTTCTAATCATCAACCCTTGGCTTGATACAAAGATTGAAATGGGGTAGGAACATTGCGCCTGGAGGTTCTTTGGGGGGGAGGGGAAATAGGCTTTGGTTGGTGGGCACTTAATTTTTGAGTGAAGGCTGCTACTGACTTCACAGTTGACTTCTTAACTCTCTTTTGTCCCTTTCTTGCAGGATATCAGCGATGCTTATGGGGAGTACTTGGTTCAGAAGCAGCTATATGAACAGGCTGCACTGATATTTGCTCGTGCTGGCATCTTTGCAAAAGCACTTGATGCTTTTCAGGACAGTGGCAGCTGGCAGCAGGCCCTGTGCATGGCATCACAGCTTGATTACACAAAGGACCAGCTGTCCAGCCTGGCACGGAGCATGGCAGGTAGGCCTTAAGGAGATGGAAGTGTGCAGAGTAAAAACAACTGCTGTTATTTTAAGTTCCTTTTGGTTTTTTTTCCTAAAATTTAGTGAAAACCTCAGCCTTCAGCAGTGTTTTTTCTTAAAGAGATAACAGAGATTCCATGTTCCCAAGGGTTTGTGTGATTGCGGGTCACCTTTTTTTCTCAAAGGAAAAAAAAGATGCTGGAGCTAAGCTAGTAGGCACCCAGGAGTTGTCAAGCTAGCTGTGGCCTTGGCTGCCCTGTGCTGACTGCTTCTTGCACTTTTTCCTTGCAATTGGTTGCTGCACTGCTATTCCAGATTGTCTCCTTGGTTGACCTCAGGGAGCAGAGACTGTTTGACGTGTCTGACACGTCTCATGCCTCTAGACATCACTGACGTAAGTGCTATGGCTAGTCATAGACCCTGAAGGCAATTGGGTAGTTGAGAGCTGCATCTTCATGTTTTATCCTTAAAGCCTGATAGCAGCTGGGACCAACTGGTACCTGTAAAGCTATGCGTCATCCTGCTGCAGGAGACAAAGTTAGCTGGTCTCAGGATTTGTGCTGACTAGGGCATATCGAGGCTGCATGTGTCAGGTGCTTTGTGACCTGGTACATATTTTGGCAAGAGAAATGGAGCACCATCCTGACTTCTGCCTTACTTTAAGGCAGAGTTTATGAAGGAGCCAGAGAATTTGGCTCCTGGGACTGTAGTCTTCCAGAACTAGATATCAGTATTTTCTTTTTCTGGTGCTTGATGCGATTTGGATACTCCATGTCTTGCCTTTAATACTTTTTCTAGCACCCCTTTAAAATTACAACAGTAGTTCAGTGAAATGAGTAGACACAAGCTGTCTTGGGTGAGATTGTTTTGCTTGGGTAATTTCTTTTTTATCATGATGTTGTGTATCACTTGCTCTCTTACATTGCATTCTAGCACACTAACCGGTGCCAAAACTGTTCCTGACTTTTTAGGGAGCTAGAAGCCCTGAATCCCACAAGCTTGATGGTGGGTGTCCCATAGGATGGAGAGCAGGTGGCAAAGTGCTCCTTGCAGAGAGCAAGGCTGTGGTGCAATACACTGAAGCTTTCAAGAGAGATTTCCTTTTTACATCCTTGCTCCCTCCACTTAGAAGGCTCTTCACTCTCAGTCTCAGACTTGGGGGAAATGTTCTCCAGCTGGACTGGAGGAACATGCACCAGCAATTTCACAAGAACTGGCTGATGATGTTGCAAGTTAATGAATTCTTGGCACTGGGCAGCTCGTGTTTTTACTGGGCGTACGAGCGGGTAGAAAGTGCCTTAGTGAGTGGAATTTTCCCCTACTTTGTAGTTTTGTGGTGCAAAATCTAGCAACTTCTGAAAAGCTGAACTCTATCTTTCCTTGTAGGAAAACTAGTTGAACAGAGAAAGCACGCAGAGGCGGCCATACTCCTGGAGCAGTACGCTCAGGTAATGTCATCACCCTCCTGTCTGTGCCCCAGTAACATCCCCAGAGAGAGACACCATCTGGTTTTCTCTCTTCTGCTGGGCCACACGTGACTCCATGCATGTTCACGGCAAAACAGCCAATGCCCTGGGGTGTCCTGGGGAGGACAGGACAAGTCCAGGTGATGCAGTGAGTGAGGTGGGGATGAATGCTGTCCCCCCAAGTTTTTCCACTCAAAGCTGCCTCCCATTTGGCCTGAAAAGCCTTTGTCTTGGAGAGCTGAAGCGTAAGGCAGGCAGAGTTGAAGAGGGATTTCCCCTCAGCGTGGAGAGTTAATACAGTTTGTGGGTGTTTTTATGTCAGCTTCAAAGTACCTAGCACAGTCCTTTTTTCCTGTCCTGTGGTACTACTGCATACAAACATGCATCTGAACAAGTGCTACCTGAGTGTGTTCTACTATCATCAGTAGCAGTACCCAGTTGCTCTTCCCTTGTAGGACTATGAAGAGGCTATTCTCCGGCTCTTAGAAGGGGCTCTCTGGGAAGAGGCTTTGAGGCTGGTAAGGCATTTCAGAGCACAAGAACCAGAGTGGAAATATTTCTTTATGGAATGCAAGAACAAAGGGATGGGATCTGGGTCAGATCCTTGTATAATACCTCGTTTCCTTTCCCTCATCCAGGTTCACAAGTACGGCAGACTGGATATCTTGGAGACCAATTTCAAACCTGCTATTCTGGAAGGTGAGTCTGTGCAAGAATCTGAGAATTGTCTGTGCTATAGAGGCTGAAGAAGGTCTTTACAGGGTCTCTGGGAAGTCACAGCACTCCACTTCTGGAAGCTGTATGGAAGGATGCTTTGATTCTGTCTGACTGATGTTACCCAGTTAGCTGCATTTGGCTCCATGCAGCTGGAAGCTCTGCAGTGAAATGGGCTCTGTTTAGCTTGGTCAGGCTCCTTTTGCCTGTTTTCTAGACCTCAGAGTCACACACTGCAAAGGGCTCTGTCTTCATGTCCAGGAACAAGCAGGATGCTGGATGGTCCTTGTCACAGAGCACACGTGGCAACAGAGCTATGGACTAAGAAAATGGCAGGTTGTCCTATAAGCTTTTATGAGTAGTTCTTGAAAAATAAAATTTGATAGCTGTATTCTCCCTTTCATCCATGAAGGATGGTTGATTACTATTGGTTGTTTTTTATGCTGTGAGCAGTAGGTTTTATGAGCTGAGGGATTATTTTTTTTTCTTTAATTCAAACCTAGTTAATATAAAGAGATTTGGCCACAGAGCTTTCTGCTGTTCCTGTATCAAAAACAGTCTTGTTCTAGAAGGCGTTTGTCTATCAGGTTAATTCACTTAGGGTCCAGGTGCATTTTGTTTAGTGGGTTCCCATATTACAAGCTTTGAATTTCCTTCCACTTCAGTCCTTCTGTGTGCTTTGTACCTGAGTTCTGAGCTTGTTGAAGGACTGTGCTTCTTCAGACTTCTTGTGTATAAAAAATGCTGTTCTGATTCTCTTGCACAAATGTTCACAATATTTTTTTCCTTATTGAGCAGCTCAGAAAAGTCAGCTGATCTTCCTGGATTCTCAGAAAACAGCATTTCTTCGCCATAAGAGTCGCTTGCGAGCGGTCCGAGAGCTGAAAGAGAAGGCTTGTGAGAGCCTGCAAGGTTGGTATTGAAGTGATTTGACTTCCTCCTGAATAGGTGACTGTGCTCATCTTTTTCTTTGCAGTTTCCATTTTCCCCTGGTGGAGCTGTGTCCTCCTACAGCTCCAGGGGTGTCTACAACAGTGTTCTTCTCACCCCCTCCTCACACTTGGACTGTGATTGTTTGACCTTGTTCATTCTGTAAAGACAGCTTTATTTTCTGTACTGTCTTTGTCACAGATTTTATGGGATCAAAATGTACCTGTAAGTTCTTCAAAATGACACAGCATTGTCTCCTCAATGGCAGCTTGGCTGGGTCAGAGAGCACTCAGCATCTCCTTTGTGCAGAGTACCTAATAGGCATATTCACCTGCCAGCTCACACAGGCTCAGGGAACACTTCTGAAAGCAGAACGTCTTGTCCTCATCTAGATTCACTGTACTGAGATTGTCACCCCTCTGATTGTGCTGTTTAATAGAACAATAATCCCCACCTGGGCAGAGGAGCCGTGTTCTTCTCACAGTCACTGTTCCTTCTCAAGTGGGGGCTGTAGTGTGGTTGAGAGCTGTAAGGCGCGGAAACATCAGCAGTAATGAATCCGCCCAAGCTGCTTCTCCAACAATCTGCACAGATTACCCAGGGAGAAAGCCTGGAATAACTGAAGCCTTTTTCCTTTTTCAAGATAGTTGTTAATGTGTTTTGCAGATTTTGAAATGCCGCATTGCCCAGAGTTGGATCTTCTCTCTGAAACCAGCAGTGTTGTTACAGCCAGCGACATGAACAGCAAATATTCACACAGCAACTCGAGAATATCTGCGTAGGTATCTGCTCCCAAATTAGGTAGCAGCTGCCTGGCATCAGCATTTGGTAGGGCAGCCTGCTCATGCTTGGCATGCTCCTCCTGGCAGCTGTTTGTGCCTTGAAGCTGCTTTAATTACAGGTATTTCCTGGTTATTTTAACTCTTACTGGGAGGAGAGAGTAGAAAGTGCCAGAAGCTACTAGTACAACAGGAACTGAGCGCCCAGCAGAGGAGCTGTGAACACAGCCTGGGCAGGAGCTGGCTCTGTGGGTGTCAGGCGTGTTGCCAGGATAGCTGGCTGTAGGAAGCCTGACACAGAACGTGGGCAGAGCTCCTCAAACATTAAACAGCTTGTGCGCATGGCTTGTGCTCTTTGTTTTAGGTTTTGCGTTTGAGGAGTGAGGGTTGCTACCAAGTCTCATACCGCTGTCTTCCTGCAGTGGGCGTCTGTGTTGCTTTTGAGTGCTCTTAAGAAGGAGCTGGACTGTTGGGTGGGGAGTGTTAGAGGCCAGTGTAGCCTGAGGGACTGCTGCAGAATTCCCTACCTGAAATGTGGAAAAATGTAGTTGTGGGGAAAGTGTGAACTTTGCAGAGTACTTGCTGTGGCCTAGATGAAAAGAGGAATGGAATGCAACCTTAACATTCACTGTACCTGTGACAGTGTCTGGTCACCTGGAGACGTGATGCAGCTAGTACTGGCCCCTGATCAGAAGTTGTTTTCCTGCAATAATGGGCAGGAGCTGAGTTGCATTAGTGCACGGCTTCTGGAGAAGCAGGAGTGGAAATATGCACAGGCAAGCACAAACCGTGCCACCAAAGTGCTTTAAGAGGAGCTCAGCTGTGCCTGGTAATGATTGCTGCCAAACAATTTATGCTACTTTGTGCTTAGAGCAGTGCCTTAACCTTGCAGAGCAGTAAGGGCCCTGCTACAGACGCATGTTTCAGACCCCAAAGGGTATTGGTTGAGTAGCATTGAAAACACAGACACGGAGATATTTCAGCTTACATGCAGTCTCCTGTCACTGGAAGGAGTAAGGACTCGAGTAACAAGTTTCATGCACACTGTTGGTGCTGCTCCAGACTTACCATGTTAACAGGTAATCCTGCTGTGCACATGATAATTAAGCATCCTCCTTTTCAGGCGATCATCAAAGAACCGTCGCAAGGCTGAGCGCAAGAGGTACAGTTTGAAGGAGGGGAGTCCTTTTGAAGATATGGCCCTTCTGGAAGTCCTGGGAGAAAATGTTCGTGCTGTAGAAACTGTGAAGGGTAGGACACTTGATGATATTAATCCACTCCACAGCTTGTGAGGACAGTTGGGGCGGTGTGCCTCCTTTTGTGCTTAATGGATATGCTGGGGAGAAAAGCTGCCTTGTCCATAAGACCATCTGAGTTGGACCTTGATTTATTTCATCTGCCTCTGTGCCTGGATGAACACGTAATAGTGTGAGCTCTCCACATTAGAAGTTTTGGGAACAGAGAAGTGAGGCCTTGTCAGTGCCATGGCACAATTGTCACAGGTTTGTACTTGGACACAGTAGAGGGTGGATAAGGACAGAACCAGTTCTGATTTGCTGCTCCCCTTCATATGCCCCATACCAGAGAAATACAGCTGTTAATTTAGCATACTTCTATTAATTGCTATTGCTTGTGTTTCTGTTCCCTCCTGCAGGAGACATACACGTGCTTCTGAAGCAGCTTGTGCTGTTTGGATATAATGAGCAAGCTGGGGCATTGCATCATGTCCTGGAAGATGTTTTGCAGTTGATGGAGACCTCCATCCCAGAAATATGGACTCCAGACCTGCAGCAGAGCTCTGTCAGCTCGGTCTGTGCTCATCTACAATACCCATCACACCTGCTATACATTACTAAGTGTTTAGCAGTATTTTCCATTCTCCATCAGAGAGTCTGGAATCCTTCCCTGTTTTTCAGATCTGCTTTCTTATTGTGGAGGTCAGATAGATACTGTGTGCAGTACCAGCCAGCTCAATACACTCTAGATGTGTACAACAGGAGTAGCCCACTGTGTCCTCACCCTGAATGCCGTATTGGACACGGTGAAGGTCTCACAAGGCTTGTGTTACTTGTCCTAGTGGTGACTTCTTTTTGTAAGGTCTATCTTAAGCAACTTGTAGAATATAGGGACACTGTTTTCTTCATTTTTAAGCATGGTGGTTGAAGTGTTAGCATAGCTTTTATGTACTGGATCAGACTGGTTGTCTGACCTGGTGCTGTGAGGCGAAAAGCTGCCCGACTGGTCAATTTACTCAGAACTAGTATATCATAACGAGTATATTACAAAAAGAAGAGTTATGTCAGGCTTCAGAGCTTCAGCTTAATGCAGAGTAATGAAATCACAAGGACTACACTGAGTTCCCTTCCAAAGTAAGTCTTTACTTCTAGTATTTTCAGAGCATTCATGGTATGCACACAATATTCCCTCAGTTTCTTCTCCCCAGCTACTGATTAGCAAGACTCCGAGGCCAGATTAAAACTATTCTATGTGACATGGAGCTGAGATTCTCAAATTAAATATTACTGGCACTGTAATGAAAGTAGTTATGTCAAGTCATGACACTTAGAGTGCTGTGAGGAAGTAGGTGCTAGGGTGAGGGTTCTGTGATCTGAGAAGCTGTCCAAAAGTAGTCCTCTCTTTCTGCCTCTGTGTTAACTTTCCTGAGACATCATGAGGCTTTGATCATGTCATTCCTGGTCACTTTGTGCTGTGAGATCTCCTGCAGACAACTGCTTCTGCAGGTAACTGCTTTTGGAGACTTAACAGCAGAGTTTTCTTTTTTGGTATCCCTTTGTAGGCTCTTAGCCTTGCTTTGTGCAGGTTGGAACATGGGTATTGCTTCTTCACACAGGTCCTGGGACCCAATTCAACTGCAAACAGCATTATGGCTGCCTATCAGCAGAAGAGGATGGTGACTCCTGTTGTACAAGGTTAGTTGAGGCTCTGAGTTATGTGCGTGTGGAGTGTCAGTGAGGTCAGTGGGCTTTGAAGCTTTTCAGCCCTTGCTACCTGCCAACAGCTGTAGTATTTGTTCAGTTGCAGGAGTTTCTTGGCTTTCTTTATGGTGTACCCTCTTGCCTTGTGGCAGGCAAGCAGCTGCCTTAATAAGGTTATATTTGCTTTAAAGTCCTGTGCTCAAACTGCTGTCTGAACTGTGACCCTGGCTTCCTCTGTGTGTAGTGCCTGACTGTTATGAGGGAACTGGAAGTTTGATTTCTTAGGGAACATGTTAGATAATTCTACTTGTAACTAACCCTCTGAATTTTTCCATCTGGCTCTGGCAGGCAGACCAGGCTCTTGACCAGGCCAGGCTACAATCTCTCACGGTGCTTTACCATCTTGAAACTAAAATAAATGAAGGGCTGAGAGACCTAGTGAGGGCTAGTCCCATCTGTCTTCCCTCTTCCCCATTAGTCCTACAGTCTTCCTCTGGTAGTCCTGGAATTGCCTGGAGAAGTCCTCTAATAAGCCTCTGGATGTGATCTGCATATTGCCACCCACCAGGGCTGTCTCCAAAAAAAATCCTTGTGCCTTTTACTCACACTTCACAGACACAGCTGGCTGTTGTGTGTGATGTCTCAGTTACTGGTGAATGAACAAAGTTCTGCTTTCTGCCTTTGATTGTTGCTTCCTCATTCTGAACAATAACACTTGATGGAGAGAGGACTTGATTTGCTCCAGAGGTTTATTTCTGTAAGCAGTTCTGCTGGGGCAGTGTTCTGTGCACACTGGTGCTGTCACCAAAGGTAAATATTACATGTCAGAGACTTTTGGGTGTCCTTTGATGTAAAAAAAAGTAAACTAAGGAACTGACAGAAACCATATTGCTGCTACCCTCTGTTCTGACACTTATCCTGTTTACTTTTCAGATCCAGAGTTGCTTATTCCACCAAAACTCAACAAAAATCTACAGTGGAAACTGCATGTTCTACAATAACTGAAAGCCACGGAATCCCAGTGGACTCTGAACTGTAACTTTTCGTGTAATGTCATTACATCTTTACAGAACCCACTGCTGTGCTGGCGTTTCTGAAACACTGTTCTCAGGGCTGTGCGCGTGCAGGCTGCCCCCAGCACATGCAGCTGTGGCCCAGCGTAGGCTGCGGTGGCCGCTCTGGATGGCCCCACGTTCGTGGGGACAGCCACTCAGGTCCCACTGCAGAGCCAGTTTGTGAGGCTGGGAATGAAGCAGCCCCACCAGGGTTGGACAGGCTGCTTTCTCTGCCTGGACTGTCTCCTGTGGATGACTTACCATGATGATGGGTCCCATTTTAAGCTGTTCAGCCTGGTTTAGAGAGCTCACCAGTGAATCTGTAGCCATAGCAAGGAGTAGTTGCTGAACAGGTGAGCTGTTGTTTTCTCTGTTGAAGCTGGGTGTTGGCAGTACTGGATTTGCATCAGAATTGCCTTGCTATGGCAGAGTGAACCCTACAGTACCAACATCAGAGAGCATGCTCGTGTTCATTCACACCAGGGAGACCTTGGGTAGAGGAAAATGGGAATAAAAATGGGGAGGGGGGGAGTGAGGGGGTGCAGTGACACACACTGCTGGGCAATACTACCCTAATTATCTGAGTTTCTGCTGCTGCATGGCACTGGCAGGTCAGTGGCTGCATCCCAGTTATGCTGAGCTACTGCAGAGCTGTTTCAGCTGGAGACTGATCTCCTACCTGGGAATTGGGTTTTACCCCAGAATACTTCTGCGGTCTGTCTTGAGAGGTAACACCAGCAGTCAGTCCTGGGAGCAGAGGAGGGGCACAAGCTCTGCAGGTGAGGCTGGAAACCCTTTCAGCAGTAGCAGCCCCCATCTCCCCCCAACTGATTTTGGCTGCTGTGTCCAGTGCAAGCCACTTCAGTTAGGTGCTGTGGAAAAATGCCAGCACAAGCCAGGCACCTCCTGTTGGAGGTATGTAATGGCACAATAACAGGCTGTGTCCGTGCTGCACAGCATTAGTATATGTCTGGTGCTGCAGATATTGGTTCTGTGATGTGGGAACTCCATCGTGTTGGAATGGCTGTGTGGGCTTGGGGTTGTTGGAGAGCAGTGGTCAAACAATCCTTTGTCAGTGTTGCATTGCAGTGGAGTGGTCTTATTTCCAGCTGTTCTGAGTTACATGGCCTGTTCTGGGTGGTGTGGGGCTTGCTTCAGCCTGCTGTCCAGTGCTGTGACCACACTGGAGAGACTGTCCAACAGTAAAGCCTTGAGGTCATTGTCCCACATCTGTGTTCTTTACTCAGTGTGCAAAAAACAATTGACACACAGAGTCAAGATACCTGTTTATCCCAGTTCAGTGCAGAAAGGGTGCTAGGCAGTAACTGCCAAAGCCAGCACTCCTTTTGAGAAATAAGATGGGCCTTCTATAAAAGACAACAGCAAAGAAGAAACTACAATAAAGTAAATGATTGGTTAGTCATTCTTGACAACTAATTCTCCATTGCCAAGGTCTGATGGTCCCCCTGCCCCAGGCACAACCTACACAAACCCACAGGCTGTGACTGTTAACCCTTTTCTTTCAACAACAAAGTGGCAACACACCTGAAAGGCTGCACAGGGTAGGAGCATTTTACTGGATCTGGGTCTTCAAAACAGTATCACAGCACAGTGTTTTCCCTCAGTAGGGGTTTAGGTTCATGCAAAGCGTGCAGGAGCCAGAGTACACAGAGTCAAGACCCACCTTCTGACCTTTAATGGTTCTGCACAGAAAGGGGTGCTGGGCAACAGCTTACAAGGCTAGCACCCCTCTTCAGAGGGGTTGTAGGGTTTAATACAGTGCACAACAAAGAAAAGGGGTGCAATACTTGTTCACTGGTCACCTTTTGGTCCTCTAAATAATGCCCTGCACATGCTCCGATTAGTGCCTAGTTCATTATACAGAGGCAGTTGGACATTAGCACGTAGGGTCTTCCAGGGGGGTGACTTCTACCATACTAATTAGTCTTGGGTTACTCTAGGGGATCACACTTTGCCCTCTCCCGTCCCCCTGGTCAGGAGGTGTTTCATCTTTTGTTGGCATTAGGTCATCCCTGTGTTATCTTATTGTGATTCTTTACTTTGAGGACAATTTCCATGTCGTGATTCTTTACTTTAAGGACCACAGTAGTCCAAGATGAAATACAGAAGCCATCTCAGATCTGGAGCAGGGCTGATGAGGAAGTCTGCAGTCCTCTCCAGTGTATGGAGGGCTCTGGCTCTGTGACTGAAATGTGACTCTGACGCTGCAAATTCCTGACATTCCTAGACCTAATGCCAGGAAATGCTGAGATCTTGCACAGCCTAATCTGTTGTCTAGAAAGAGATTCCTTCTTTAAAGAACCCAAAAGAAAGTGAAACTACTGCCAGCTTACAGAGCATTCATGCTTATGCCTAAACACAGCAGTTCTTTAATGTGTGTATAATGGGTTCTTCTGCTTTCCTGTTCCATCACAATGATGATCCAAGCTGAAGACCCTCTGCTCATAAGACATTTTCCTGTTCTCCTGTTAGGGCAAAAGCACTTTAAATCTGCTGTCCAGGTGGACAACCAGTCTTCTAAATCATTCATGTCCTGATTCATCCCTGAACTCCATCATCATCTTTCTCTACTCCTCTCCCTCCCGAATAAACTTTTAAGGCACAGTAGAGCTGGAAGCAGCACCTAGTATCCTGATCTTCCAGGGGGGAGATGTCCTGCCTCCTGCTTCCTACCTCTGCAGTTGCTGAACCTTGGCTTCCTCTCAGCTGCAGCCAGGTATCTGCTTTCCCTTGAGTTCTGCTAGGATGCTCTTAGTGATGCCCATCATCTTGAAATAAATTCTGCCTTAGCTGCTGCCTTCACAGACACATTGAATTTGCTCTTGCTGAGTTCCGCGGAGACTCTTAACAAGCATATGCAGTTACCAGGAATTGAAGTAAGCCATTCATGCAGAAATGGGGAGTTAGCTTAAGAAATGTCCCAATGTCTGAACAAACATGGCTGTATGTGTGAAGGCCTGACTCTGTCAGAGTAAAGTTTGTCACCTGTCTGCTGTCTAGCTTCATTAAATACAATACACGAAAGAAAGAAGCCTGTTTCAGGCACACAATATCACAGAAATAACACAAGTGTAGCTGTATTATAAAGAGAAATCTCTTTAATTACATCAAGGGGGGGGAAGGGAGGTGCTTTTCAATTGATTTGGGTACCTTTAATCAACGCTGGTCTTTCTAAGGCAGTGTTCCTTCTCAGAAGCACTTCTTAAAAAGGCAGGCAGGGCCATGTTCCTCATATTCACTCCTGTAAACCCAGAGATCCTGGAAAGCATGGAGTGAGGCCAGGATAGACCCACCAATCCAGACAGAAGACTTTCTTTGGGGGGAGGCAGCTGCAATGAGGTTGTCTCTGGGGCACATCCTGGCCAGTTCCATCTGGAAGCGGTCAGCAAAGCCCTCCATCACAGTGCTGCCCCCACACAGCATGATATTCCTCGCCATTTTTTTTCTGACCTCAGCATCACACTTCTTGAGACAGGCGAGTGTCATCTGCAAAAGCCCTGGCTGCTGGGAGCCAAGTAAGGCTGGTCTGAAGAGTGCTTCAGCAGAAAGGAATCTCTCCTTGCCTACAGTGACAAGGCGTCCATCCGGCAGCTCATAATCCATTTGCTGTTCCTGAACAGGCAAGCTCAAGTCCTGCGTGAGGTCCAGGGAAGTGTAACAACACTTCTCTTTGAGAGCTTGCATGATGTTTAGCTGGTGTTCTGTGAACACGTTTCCAGACTCATTTAGTAACTTCATGAGATAGCGTGTGATGTCCAGGCCACCGTAATCTGCTCTCCCAGTGATACCACGGAAGATGTAACCTTCGTAGATGGGCACCACGTGTGAAGCACCATGGCCACTTTCCACCACCAGACCTGATGTTTTTCCATACGAGTACATGGATAAGTGGGACTGGTAGGCGATGTGGATGGCTGGCATGTGAAATCCTTCAAACATCATCTCAGCATATCTCTCCTTGTAAGCAGTGGAGCACAGGGGAGGCACTGACACCAGAACAGCATGGTCCTCTGGCTGAATCCTCATGTCCGTCTGGAAAATCCACTCCAAACTGTCATGGACACAGTTCCAGTCCACCACTAAGCCATGTCTTACTGGGTTGATGAGTGTTATGGGTACGTTGTTATTCTGGGGCTCTTTTCCAACAAAAGTTTCTTTTTGATTGCTCCCAGCCTTCCCTGTGGGCTTAGGAGCTGTAGATGAAACAATACAGGAAGGCCATGGGTCCCCTGCAAAGCCACACTTGAAGTAACCTGTGCCAATGTCTATGACTACTGCTTTAGTTTCCCTCACAGCCTTGACATTACCCTTTGTCATGGACACATGGCTGTCCCTGGTAAGCTTCAAACCAGTCGTGTCTGCTGCTGCCATCCCTGCAGACCTGTCCTGTACGGCTGACTGCGTGCAGCGGGTGCTGGACGCGGTTCTCGGTGGCAGCA
>NW_008618866.1:0-16430 GCF_000691845.1 Merops nubicus | reverse complement strand
CGGGGCCGGTGCTGGAGTCGCCGAGGCTGCTCTCCAAGGCTGTCCTCCACAGTCCCGGTAGGACCGTTACTGAGAGACTCCACAGGACTCAGAGGTGAGACATCAAGCTCCAAGCGAATAAGAGACCCCAATATGGAATCTTTTTTTGGAAGCTAAACTAATAATGGTATCCCTTGTGTTATGCTGGGGTTATGTTTTGAAGGTTTTCCTGCCAAACAGGCAGGCTAGAGTAGATACTTGAGCATCTCTTAGGTTTGCAGAGCTAGGCTTTGAAGAGGTCCCTTCCAACACAAACCATTTTATGATTTTAGAATTCTATGAAAGAACCTGCAGATCCTTTAAAAAAAAAAATCTATTTTTAAGTCTTGAGGGCTCTACGAACAGAGGAGCTCATCCACCACCTCAGGTCGTGGTCAGCCTTTACTGTTAAAACCTGGATCCTGGCCTACAGTCATCCTTGTCCCTCTTAGAATCACAGAATGATTTTAGATTAAAAGACCTTTAAGATCATTGAGCCAAACTGCTACCCCAGCACTGCCAGGTCCCCACTGCCCCGTGTCCCTCACACCACATCTCCACGGCTTGGAAACCCCTCCAGGGATGGGGACTCCACCCCTGCCCTGGGCAGCCTGGGAGCGGCCTTGCCATTGACAGGCCTTTCAGGGAAAACATTTTTCCCAATGTCCTCCTCCTCTTCATAAAGAGCATGGTGCAATCCCAGCCTGCCTTTTCCAGGAGACATCAGCTATGGCCCCTTTCACCATCTGACCCTTTATTTTGCCTCTATTCCTCCAAGACCTGGCCTGTCACTTGGGTTAGTCCCCTCTCTGTGGACAGTCCTGAAGCTTTAGGGCCAGAGTTTACACCATCTGGAAAGGAATTGATGTGACCCTTTCTCAGTAGTGCAGGACACAGACATACAATTTGAGCACAGCAATCACAAAATCACAGAATTCCAGCATAGAGGGGGTTGGAAGCAACCTCTGGAGATCATCTCATCTAACCCCTCTGCTGAAACAGGTTCACTTAGAGCAGGTTGCCCAGGATCGTGTCCAGGCAGGCTTGGAATCTCTCTGGAGGAGATTCCAGAACCTCTCTCAGGAGTCTGGTCCATCATTACATTCCAGTATTTAGCGGGTGGCTACCAAGAAGATGGAGACGCCCCTTTTTACAAGGAGCCACATGGAAAAGCCAAGGGGTAATGTGTACAAATTACTCCCTAAGTGATTCCAATTAAATATAAGAGCAAAAATTTTCACAATGACAACCACCAGCTGTTGGAATAATCTCCCCAGGGAAGTGGTGGATTCCCCAGCATAGGGACCACGCTCCCACGTAAAATGCGGGTCCTGATCTCAGCCAAGTGCACCACGAGAAAACCCCACCTGAAGAGTTATTTCCTGCAGTGGGCATGTTTTTGCTCTGCAGGCTGAAATCATCTCAAAGAGAGACTCTCATCCCAGCCACCTTTTAAGCTTCTTATCTGATCTGCCTCTTCCACAAGCATCGCTTAAATCCTCAGACCTTCCTCTAGGAGTTCCCCTGATAGGAGGCTTTTAACCTTTATAAAGCAGTTCAGCCCTGACAGTTTTAAGGGCAGAAAACTGATTGGCAACAAATAAGGTTTTTCTAGTAGTATCATTTTCTAACCCTTCTCCTCTTTCCCACCACTTCAGGCATGTGAAGAAACTTTTTTAACATGAAGTCTTTATATGTTCATTAATCCCTAAATAATCTGAACTACAGAAGCCTGTTGAGCATCATTCCTCCTAAAAACCCCCTCTCTCCAAACCCTAACAAACAAAAAAAAAACACAAAACCAAAACCCTAAGGGGTGTGATTACATGTGTTAGCATGTTCAACTTCTGCTCTGGGGTGACTTCTGTAGCCCAGTACGGTTCAACTTCTGCTCTGGGGTGACTTCTTCTGTAGCCCAGTACATTTCCAGGTACGGATGTTTACAGGTAAGAAATCAGTAGTATTTTGTTGCAGCAAAACTTGTTAGTTTCTCTGCTTCCTCTAGTTTATGTACATCACAGGCATGTAACAATCCCCTAAATCACAGGCAATTTACTGTTGACTTTATTATTGCAGGCATTTAAGAGTCTAAAGTCCTACATTGGAGGAACAACCCAGCAAAAATGGAGTAAAGAATGAGAGAGCTGAGGCATGTTACTGGACAAGATTTTCTTCTATTGCAGCCACAAAAGAACTGGAAAAATAGGTGAAAAGGTTGAATTCAAAGAGGTAGGTAAAAAAGAAAGCTATTCTAGCACTGCTCATTTCTTAGAGCATCTTCTGTTCATCCTCATGCAACTTATTTATTGTCATTTATTCTCTGGGATGTTTCAGCTAGGTCACTGAGTGAGCCTGTCCAAATTATAAAAACTGATGCAATTAAGTTCATTGATGGAATTTAGTATAAAAAAGGAAAAGCTAGTTCCATTTTTCTGAATACATGTTTACTGCAGTTGAAAACCCCCTCCTCCCCTGCCCAAATAGGCTAGGTAAGCAAGTAGAAGCCAGGCAGGTGAAGCAAAAGGAAAGGAACAGGCGCTGCAGGTCAAGAACTACTGGCACACACCAACTGAGCTTGCCATAATTTATTGGTTGCCGATTTAGGCCAGTTTCTGTATATAACATGCAAGATGAAGGAAACCATTAATTTACTACAAAAATATGGACATCACACAGCTCAACAATCTGATGAAGGGCAAATCCAGACCTGGCTTGGTGCAGAGAGCAAATGATGCTCCTACCAATTTTTCTCTAATAAAAGGAATTGCTTTACTGATGACTAAGAAGCATACAGATGGCTCAACACATTAAATATTTAATTAATCCTATTCAATAAGTTGATCACAGCCAGAGAATCTGCTCAGATGCAGCAGCACAAGAGAACACGGAGCCAGCCGGGAAGCATGGAACTGCTCAGGTATGAAAACACCCTTCAGCACAACGTGGAAGAGCACTGGGTGAACCACAGTTCATCTAGGGAGGACAGCAGCTGGGCACACAATGCCAAAGCCCGGCTGAGTCCCAGAGCCAGCAGCATCTCTGGGCCCCCCCAGTCAGTCCTGTCTGCTCGCCAGCGGGCGGCAGGACCGGGACGCGGAGGCGCCGAACGCCCGGCGTGTGAGCCAGAGCTCAGTGCTCTGACACCACGTCCCCTCCTGCTGCGAGCTGGCCCAGCCTGGGTGTGCATGGACCCACTGCAGTGCTCATCCATCCACAGCTACTGGGAAAAGCAAAAGCTCCCTCACCATCACCCTCAACACTGCTAACCAATAAATAATCTGGAAACACATCCCCCCCGCCCCACGTCTCTTGCAGTGGAATTTTGTGTACAATACTACATACCCTGCAACTGAATAAACTCAAACAGAACCTCCATTTAAAACAGCAGGAGCTAAAAAAGTGCACCACTTAATTATTCCCATTTTTACACTTTGTTGAGCTCTTTAGATGATGCCTCTTCACACTATTCTCAGAGGTCGGTATTTGGGAATTTAAACGCCCGATTTCTCCAACATGAAACTACAGAATAAAAGAGATTAAAATTAAAGCAAATTTAAAAAACAAAAATCAAATGCCCAGCATATTTCCTTTTAAGTCATGGAAATTAAAAGCAGAAGAGCATCTTGGTTTTCAAATGACAGCTTATCAGGACCTTTCTTTTATATTTATTTGGGAACATAAATGCACCTAACAATTTTTTTTTTCTAAGGCTTCTTCCAGTTAATTCGTAGCATTTTCTTTTAAAAAAGGGTTTCTTTCCATTTTCATGCCCTAATTTAGTATTTGTTGCAGTAAGTGTTTGTAACAGGTAGCAGTAAGTCCTGTTCTCAGGCTGACTGCAGTAGAGCAGTGTCAGGTTCCCCTCCAGGCAGCAGCTGCTCGGCTGTCCCGGCACAGCTACGGCTTGCAGCGCTGGACGAAGCGTGGGTACAGGCAGACATCCCGGATGTGGTGTCTGTTCAGAATCCAGGTGAGGAACCGCTCCAATCCCAAACCGTACCCGCCGTGAGGGCACGTACCGTATTTTCTCTGTGAAATTAAAATCAGAGAGTGGATACTGAACATTTTCTTGTTATTTATACTATAATCACAGTAATATCACTAGGGAAAAAAAAAAAACACAACCCAAATCCTTTCAAGATTATTTTCTGAAAGAATGAGAAATGGACTATACTCTTTCCAGGCACGGTACTTGTGCTCAGTTGTCCTGAGTTTCCTGGAGCAGCTGTTCTGGTTTACCAGAACAGGTAAAAGCAAGGTGAAAAAGAAAATCTGAAGGATTCATTTTCAGCTGCCTCCTGTTCTCCTCCCCTTACACTAGCCACAGCTTGCCTATTCAGCTCTGTGAGGACCAGCCTCTCTCTACCTAACAACCACTGCAGAAGACACCTCAAGAGGAATACAGCTGCCCAGACCAGTCCAGTGACAGTGACCTGGGATGGGCAGCATGGAACTGCAAACAACAGCAGCTCTAACAGAATGGGAATCATCACCCGGTACCTCTTGCTAGCAGTTAAACCATTTTCTGCTCTGGGCCACCAAAAATACGCTTCCAATTTAGACTGCCTCATCTTAAGGGCAGTAAAAAAACCCAACAGGTATTGCATCTGACAAGCAGTGCAACTGTTTTACAGACCTGGTCAGTGTACCAGTAGTACGGCGTGGGATCGATGCCTTCTCTTTTGTAGCCCTCAAGGAGCTCCTCGCTGTCCCAAATACGCATAGAGCCACCAACAATTTCCCCAACGTTGGGCATCAGCACATCAACCTGCGACACACAACAAGACATCACACCAGTACGGTTAAGCTGCCTGTGGGAGGGGGAGGAGAAATGCCCCAAACTTAAAAATGTATTCTCTTAACACATTTCACCATGGAATTATAATTTGCTGTGACAGGAAGGCATCCAATTTATAGATGGAATAAACTAACTGACTAGGTTATCTAACTTAATCTCTAATATTCTTGGCCACACCAAACTTTAAAAAGAAAAAAAAAGCCAACCAACCAACCAGCCCCAGAGCCCAGCCCACAAGTGTGGCTGCGTTCCTACCCACCACCAGGCCCAGCTGCCAGACAGCTGGTGTGGGAAAAAGCCAGTCTCTCAGAAGAGACACGAGTGTTGTTACTAGAGCGGCACTCCCAGGGGTCAGTGAGGGCAGCTCCCCGTGACCTGCCGACATTTTGTCGGCGACCCCGAGTGTGTCGAGAGGCCAGGGCAGCAGCCCCAGAGGAGCCCCGCTGAGGGCTCCCCGCGGCGCCCACGCACCGACTCGGTGAGCCGGGGGTCCTCACGGCAGCGCTGCATGTAGAAGGACTTGATCTCTGCAGGAAATCGGCACAACAAGATGGGCTCGTTTATGGTGTCTGTCATCAGCCTCTCGGGAGCTTCAGGAATGTCCTATGGGTAAAGAAGGCTTCATGAATACCCAAACCCCAAACCACTCCAACACCTCCAGTCCAACATGTACCAGGCATGAAACAGACAGCTTCATACCACTCATATCCACACATTCACCCTAACGTAGCTAAAGCTTTCACACAAACTTACCTTAGAAGAAACTGTATGTGTATAGTTAGCTGGGGGTTGGACTAGATGACCTTTAGAAGTCCCTTCCAAGCCATTCTATGAATCTCTCTATAAAAACATGTATGTCAGGGGGGAAAAAAAAAAAAACATCTATCCAATTATGATCCAAGTCTTTCCAGTATTTCAGGCAGAAAACTGAGGAAAAACAAACCTGAAATGTAGATTTTCCAGCCAACCAGCAAACACTTAAGAGCCCAATCTCCTTCCTCCCCAATACTGTTTTCCACAAACCTTAAGACTAAGAAGTTGAAGTGCTTCTATGCTATGTACATGGGCTATTTTTTAAAAACACAAACTGATCAGTTACTTCAATAAAATCCCAATAACCTCATCTAAGTTGTCTGACTGAAATTCGACAGACCATGAAACACTTCACAGGAGTTTCACTGTGATCAATTCAGCAGTTTACTGTTGAAAAACCTGGGGGGAAGTGATGGATGACACCACTTTAGCTGACAGACAGGGAACACTGGTGGAGACAACATGCGATCATGTCTTCTTAAATGAACACACTTTTAGTCAAAAAACTCCATCTACTCATAAAAGGTTTAATCTGAACTTTTATCCAGCCAAGGTTATCACGCTTCTCAGATTATGACTTAAAGTCAGAATATTGGATTTCTTTTTTTTTTTTTTTTATAGGAAAACCCAGCCACAGCTGTTCCTTGTTCTAACCCAACTGCACACTGCAGTTTGAGCTGCCAAGGTTCCCTCAAGAATACACTGAAGTTAAACTATTATATGATCTCCTCCTAAAATCTAATTTCTTTTAAATCTTTTGATGTCTATGGCTACACCATCAGTCTTCTTGAGCTCTGTCAAATAGTTTTGTCTTACATGTTCCCTGTCTCACTCTTGCCCAGCATCTGAGAGATGACCACACAGACTTGGATTCCATCTGTTCTGAAGTCTGATTTAGATGTTGTGAGAACCCAGCCCACACTTGCATTCCCCAGTACCTCACTACACCTGCCAGCACGGCCCAGACAAACACCCAGGCCTCACTGAAGCCTATCACAAAACTCCCTCTGACTTACACTGGACTAGAATTTCATTCCTTACCGGCATCATTCCAAACAAAACAACCGATTCACACAGCAACAGTCAGCACAACAACGCTGTGATCCACACACACTGCTCCTGTTTTCCAGGGGACTTACACGCCCCGCGTGCAGAGCGGGAGGCGTTTGCTTGGGTTTAAGTCCTAAAGAGCCTCAGAAAGACTTACTTCCCCAAACTCATAGTAAGTGCCATCTTCCTTCTTCACATCATGTTCCTTCAACCACTCGATAGCCTCAGTGTAGTTCATTCGCCGGAAAGGACGTTTTGGGGGCTTGAAGCCCTGCAAATGCAACACAAAGACAGTTGGAAGAGTACCACTTTTAAAGAAGAGTACTTTTGTAGTTGATTGGCAAGTCCACTTCCAGACTTGAAGTTCACAAACTACTCTTTCTAGTTCATACACCAACAAATGATTAGTTAATAAATCATAGAATCATTCTGGTTTGAAGAGATCTTTTAAGATCAAGTCCAACCATTAACCCAGCACTGCCAGGTCACCAAATAAACAGATCAGGCTCAGTACTGAAAAGCTAGAACCAAACCCAACCATCCTGCAAGCCCAGTAAGGCTCACAGAACCAGCGCTGGAAGCTGGCAGGAGGGAGCAGAGAAGTGTTTTCACAGTGGTTTCCTTTTTTGTACGAGCTCACCACACACGAAGATGTTTCAAACCAAGCTGTCAGCAGAGGCTGCATGGGCCAGGCCACAAAAGGACATTTTTCCTCCCTTGTGCACAGAATGGCCTCAGAACATGTCTTGTGAAGTGGGCTGTGATTCTGCTATTTCCTGCCTCCTGTCCCAGCCTAAATTTAACACTGAGCCTCCCAGCATCTACCAGGCAAACAAGTCAAAATAACCAAGAACACCAAGCTTGGATGCTCCGAGAGAAAAGCAAGCGGTGGACATACAGTCAGCAGCCCCTTCGAGCCATCTTCTTTGCAAAGGCAGCTGAAGACAAAGGGTCTCTCAAATGAAAACCACTCCACATTCCATGGTGGAAAGTAAAAGACCAGTTGCTTCATTGCTCCCTTGTGCTCCATCTGCAAGCACCAGCCGATCAATATTACGAGCTCTAAGGCAGAGGTTTTTATTCCACTGGTCCTGTGGATGCTGCAATAAATCCCAGCATGCTGCCAGCTCCTGGAACTTGCTAGCAGGGAACTTCTTCCCCCCACAGCCCCCTGCTTCTGGAATAGTCATCACCAGCTCTGCAGCATTTTCATTATTTTGATGTTATTTAATCTTCCTATTATTGGTAACAGTAAGCTAGGAGAGCTCACTGCCATGCCCTGCCTTCCCCAAACGAGCATGCTGATGAGGAAGAGCTAAAGATGACACTTCCTGAGCTGTTTGTGACTGTTGCCTGTTGCTACCTACCGGGTTTAGGTCATACAGTAAGCTCGATGCAGGTGACTTCAAGACTCTGTCTACTACATCACAAACCAAGTTCTCCAGACGGTCCAATAAATCCTCAAAACTTATGAAAGGACATTCGGCTTCAATGTGAGTGTATCTGGAACACAAAGTCACACCATTACAAAGCCACACACAAGCAACAAATCTTCAGCTATGAAAAACTGTCACAAAAAAAAAACCCACCACAACCCAAACGCACACACTTTTGTCCCCTTTTTAATTTCTCCCGCTTCTACACTGTAAAGGAAATAAAATCATAAAAGAAAAAAACAGGAACAATATAAACTGTATTTTCTAAAAAGCCAAAGCTTCATAAAAATCTGTGAGCACTCTTTTACCCAGATCTTCCTTCACTAAATGTCAATGTACTATGACCAGCTGGACAGTCACCACACGAAGATACCACCCCCAAATACACTTCTGCTCAGTCCTTCCTCAGCAGCACGACGCTGTCTGCTCACTGTGTGCTATGGGATCCAGGTGCCTGCCACTGCCCTGCGCTGTCAGCTCACTTAGACACCCAGAGCAAAGCAGTTTAGTGGCTCCATACTCTGCCAGGTGCCTGCGGGTCCTGGACTGCTCAGCCCGGTACGACTGAGCCACGCAGAAGACATCTCCCAGCGCTGGAATGCAGGTCTCCAGGTAGAGCTGGGAGGACTGTGTCAAGTATGCCTCTTCTCCAAAATAATCCAGTTTGAACAGAGTTGAGCCTCCTTCCACCTGTGTCTGGACTAAAGTCGGTGGTGTGACCTGTTAAAGGACAGGACTCCCATTACACGAGTGAATGACTGAGGACAAAGACGGTAACAGCCGAGAGCAGGAGGCACACTCCTCCACAACACCCCCAGGGCTTCCAAGGGCACGCACACGAGTGCTCCTCACAGCCCCAGCCCCTTTGACAGGGCAACGAGAGCCATGCAGGCTGTCAGCCAGGCCTAACACCCACACACCCCAGGAGCACCTACACCCCTTTGAGATCTGTGTCTGTCACAGCCAGCAAACTACAGCTTCCCAAGAAACAGCTTTTCTTTTGCCCCTTTCAGGTCAATTAGAAGGTCTACACCATTTTTCCAGGAAAAAAGACAGCCTTGAAGTCAGGACATTAAAGCAGTCATTTGCTGACAAGGGAAAATGTACTCACCTCATAATAGCCGTTGGCAAAGAAGTGGTCCCTGAAGGCCTGGACTACCACCGAGCGCACCTTGAAGATTTTGGACATATTCTCGCCTCGAATCATCATATGCCTGTTATTCAGTTGCACATCAACCTCCGAATCCTCGTTGAGTAGATTGTCAGCCCCTCCTGCTGGGGCCAGACCAATAAGCTCCCAGTAGTCACAGTTCAGCTCGTGGCCTCCTGGAGCCTGCCAATTTAAAGAGAAACAAACATTGCAGGAGTCCACTTTTTTCCCCTCGGGTGTCACCACCTGGAATCATGGCACAGATGTTAATCCAGTTAAAACCAAAGAGGCTAAGATCCTAATTCCAGCATTTTCAAAGTGCCTGCTGTGTAACTAGGATGTACCTCAGCTGGAAGTGCCATCGGTGACCCACCAGGAGTCTCGGGCCAATGGGACTGAGCACTACAGCCACAGAACGAGGCGCTTCCAGGCGCGTGCAGCTCAAGTGCAATTTGTAACAGGCAGACAGTCTCCTCAGCTGGAAGAACTGGCAGCTAAGCAGGAGGAAACTCCTTACTACCTTCAACTACTCAACAGGTGCTTATAGAGAAGATGGAGCCAGACTCACTTTGCATGTGTCCAGCAAAAGGACAAATACCTCAAGTTGCTGCAGGCAAGATTTCAACTGACTACAAATAAAGCCTTCGCAGGGTGGTGAAATGCAAAAGCACAGACAAAGCCAGACCGCAGTCTCCATCCTCGGAGGTGCTCAGAAACACATCTGGCCAAGACCCTTGGCATCCTGACCCCATATTAGATCATCTTTAAGAAGAGGGTGGACCAGATGACCTTCAGAGGTTCCCCCCAACCAAAACCACTCTGTGGAGGCTTGTGCTAGGTACTAGATTTGGCTGGGATAGTTAATTTTCTTTATAGTCGTTTGTACAGTGCTACAACAAGACACGCTGGCACAAAGAACCTTCCTATCAGCCTTAAGAGTGCTACACAGAGTGAATAGCCCTCCCATCTGGGAGGAGAAAAGGCAGACCCAAGACTGCAGTAAAATGCTCAAAGTATTTCATTCCTTGTACTATTTGAGCCATATTCTCCTACTGGATGTAGAAACTTCAAAAACACTGAGAACCCTTGCTGAGATCACGTCAGAGGAAGAACCAGCTCACTGTGGGTGCTGCTGGATTTGTCTGTCAGACACCTGAGCACCCCTTCTGCAGCAGACAGCACCTCACTGCCCTGTGCCAGCCACAAGCCCCACGCTGGCTGATCTCCCCTGCCCTGCTGGCTGCCCCAGGGTGAGCAGTGGCCGCCCCGCCGGGGCTCAGCCGGGCTGCTGCCGAGCAGAGCCCTTCCCTGCTGCTCTCACCAGCTCCCCCGCCTGGTTCTCAGCAGGCTGCCGTCCCCTGCAATGGCGTCTGGGTTGTTCACAGCATTTTCAGGGTATGAATGTAGATATTCAAGATCTAATCAACAGATCTTTATGTGGGCTTGGTCACTAAAAGCACTGCACTGTTGCAAATAGACATGAAAACACAAAGTGTTCTAAACATCCAAGACATTACGAGCAGTATCATACCATGAGTTAGTTATCACAAACCTGCATGAAGAGGTGTAAAAAAGTGACCCATTTGACTGCATTTATTTTTAGAAGCCCCAGCAGCATAAGCTGGAAGGAAAGGAAACCTTGCTCACTTCTGGTCAGCAAACACATTTGACCAAGCCTGGCTTTCTAACCTTTGCTCTATCTCTGGGGATAGAACCCAAGGGGCAGGGACAACTACAGCAGTTAAGCCAATCCAAATTTCATTTGAAATACATGCTGGTAGTGGCTGACAATACATGGCTTATGAGAAAATTTAACCACCTACAAAGGACCTCAAAAGTGTAACACTTTGACCTTGTTTTACGTACTACAGGCAGCCACAGCAAAGGAGTACTTTGCTCAACTACTGTCTAATATATCTTGGGAACACTGATGCAACATAACATTCCAAAATGTGTTCCACCCACTCCCCAACATGTTTCTTCTCCGTTATCTTACTGGAGTTAGTACCTACTGAAGAGACCAGACAGGAGAATACAGATCACCAATCCACACAAACAAGCACCTCTCACCAAAGAGCTGATGACAAGTTTGTGTACCTACCTAAAAGAAGGGGTAAGCTCACAGACTAGGAAGATTAGACACATGCCTGTCCTCTAAATCTCAACATTACTACTTGATGTTCTCCTTCAGAGAAAAAGGACATTACTACAAGCAGCTATCAAGAGCTTGTTTCTTAAAAGAGGCTACTTAAAACAGAACAAGCATGGTCTGAGCTTGGTCGCTCTTCTGTAACACAGACACAACTTCAGCCTTTGGTCACCTCTCAATAACCAGGAGAGAAGTCTCACAATGATTTTCAGTGAACATCCTAGCAGATGCCAGCATGTCCTGCTGAGCACACTGAGCTGCAGTCACAGATAACAGGTCCCAAAAGCTTCTCTCCTGCCTTCAGCCTGAACCCTCCCTATGGGCCATCCCTCAGGCACAGCTGCTCAACCCAACACAGCTGTAGCCCATGCTGACTCAAACCATTTTCCCAACAGGAGCAGTCTGTGGATCAGGACCAGAATGAGAGGCACAGGGCACAAGCTGCACTGGATTGAGACCTCAAAAACCACCCCTGCCTGGTCATTAATCTGAGACCACCATTACAAAGTCTTACACAACCAGCTATAGTAAACTGCCCAGTTCACACACTGGCCAGGTGTTGGGGGAGAAATGCAATGTGGTGAAGAGCTGACAAACCATCATGCTAAAAGAAGAGACCCAATCCCAAATTCTTAGCTTCACAAAATAAAAACTGAATAAACTTGCTGGGGAAAATAAAGCTATGTCAGTTGTTTAACACAATTTCCCAGTTATATTTTAGGAAATACCCATGGGACGTAGGTCTAGTTGCAGATGTCCCTGCTCACTGCAGGGGTTGGACTAGACGACATTTAAAGGTCCCTTCCAACCCAAACCATTCCATGACATAACATCAGTGGAAAATTTTTTCAGGCAAAATCCCAACAGTCACATAGTTCATCTGTCACACACTGAACTATGGGTGACAGCAACAGCTTTGGGAGGTTTGCTCTTTCCTCACAACCAAATTCCCACCAAAATAATCTCATAACTTCCACCTCTGCTTCTCCTTCTGCCAGGAACAGGACAAGCTGTGGGAGAGGAGGTGACCCCAGCGCAGCCACTGCTATACCTGCTTGCCTTCAGGGAGGAGGCTGAGGGTGCCATACACCACGACGCTGCTCTCTGTGGAGAGGATCAGCCCGTTGTAACACTGGCACTACAGGGAGAAACACACAAGGCGTGGTCAAGGTAATGTTTACTTTTCCTACAACTTCTATTGGAGTCACACACAAGGTTAACTCATAGTCACTTCTAAATAGCTCTTATATTGACAAAAAAACTCTAGTCGTAGGAGATACCATTGAACAATAATACAACTCAATCAGTAGGTTTAGGAGAACTTCCCATTGTATGTATTAAAGAAAAAAGGATGAGGTATGAACACTTCAGCTATTTAATGGCAGAACAGAATTAAATTGTCACAACTTACCAGTTCATCTGAAAGGACACACTGAAGAAAACCTGTGCCATCTCTCAGAACAATGAACATCAAATTTTTACCTAGTTAAAAAGAGAAGAAAAAAACCCAAGAGGCTCAGCTTTATTCACCCATGCCAGAGACATGTTGATCACTGATGAGCAGATTGATACAGAAGGATTGCAACCAAATTCTTTCATTTTAAACCCCAGAGATGCTCCAGGAGAGCACAGAAGCACTTGTCCAGTTACAGAGGTCTCTCACAGAGCTGTATTTTGTAAAACAAGTTAAAATGAGGTTCGGCAGACACCAGGAGCTAAGGCTGCTCCAGCCTCAGCAGGGTGGGGACTGCAGCATCATGCCCCGATCTCAGACCTCCCTCCAGCCCCGAGCGAGGGACCGCTGCTCTGTCTGCAGCTCAGACCCAGGCACACTGACACAGACTGACAGCACCCTGCCCACCCACCCTGCCACAAAGGCATACAACTACAGAAGTAATTTGTTAGAAGCCACTCATGATTCCAGCTCCACGAGCACTTTGTCAAGTCCTTCAGGGACAAGGTGAACAAAGCCCTGCAGCAGACCCGCCTCTGCCACGCGCTGCTGCGCCCTGGCCGAAGCCCCTTCCCAAGCAGAACACCAACACTCCTGAGAGCAACAGCACTTACTACACTGATCTCAAAAAAGCTGTGCTACTTTATCTAAAACTCCAATTTGCCAATTTCACTACAAGCAGACACTAGTTAGCAGTATTAGTTCAAAAGGAGTCTTTAAGAAATTCTGCAGGGCTAGCCTCCAAACTGAAAATCCCTCAAGATTTCAGCTGAGAAATGTCTGTGTGCTCACACGCCATGCACAATTTTCAGTGCTGTGGTGACCACTGTGCTAAAACAAAGAGGACACCTAACTGGTGGTTTAGAACAGGTGCTGTCTGATCCACTCTAAGTATCCACATTTTGAAGGCCTTTGAATGTTTGTTCCATATCTTTGCAGAGGTTCAGTAACTTCTGAATGCTTGTGGTTTACCTTGCCTGCGTAATCTGTGAATCCAGCCAAAAATCTTCACTCTTTGGCCTCTGTAAAGCTCCAGAGCACCAATCTTTACCTGCAAAGCAGGGAACAGGAGCAGTCAGAGAAGATTCACCACTTAGATGGTGTTTTCCACACCACTGCTTTGAATGCAAGCACGTGACAACTCCCGCCCGAAATGGCTCCTCCCCACAGCACGACTCCATCCTGGGTAGGAGCAGAGCCATGACACCATGGGCTGCCTGCTAAGGGAAGAGTCTTTTACCCAGGGCAGGTGAGTCCCTTCTATGCCACAGGCTCACTCTGCCAGGCAGAAGGTGAGGACTGTGAGAGCTTCCAAAGCAGCTCACTTTGCACTTGACTGAAAGGAGAGGCAAGGACACGTCACAGCTCACAGCTTGCGACTAGAATACCCGGGTACTGCTGGAATTCCAAGGGGCATCAAATCACCAGAACACCTGGGACACATTTTCTAGCACTTTCTTGCCTCAGAGTCATTCTCTGGCATTCTTTTCTAAAGACATTCAGTGGATGAGTTCACTCAGCAGCAAAAGAAGCAGAGGACCTGGTCCTGACACAGGTACATCCGTGCACATAGCTGGGGCACTGACACAGCTCCAGCCAGGACAATCAGCCCAGTGGGCACCCTCCCAAGGGGTTGTGCCTCGGGCAGCTCGGGGCTGCGGCACTGCACCGGCCGGGGGAGGCCGGGACTGCAGCACGGCCGGGCCCAGCAGCTGCCCCTTCCCACAGAGCAGCCACAACGGCACAGGGCTCCAGCCAAAACCACCTGCACAGGCATGGAGAAAGCTCTGTACAGAGGGGTCTCCCCAAACCCACCGCAGAGGGGCACAGGTTTCACCCGCCAACGCAGCGAAGGGCTGTGCCAAGGCACCAAGGGCTGCACGAACCACCACGGAAAGCCGCGGTCCCCAGCGCCTGGCACAGCACCCCCTGCCAGCACTGCAATCAGCCAACAAAGCAAAACTGATCAGCTTCTTAAATCAGAACCACGGCTCCTACCAGTGGGCAAACACATGAGTCTGATGTACAAACTAAGAAGCTTCAGCCGGAGCGAGACCAAAGTCTCTACACCAGAGGACACAGGTGACTGGAACCCAAAGCTGTGTTTATGGGCAGTAACACAACAGTGGCCTCCAGCAGCTGCCAGAGCCTCCAGCACAGACTCCCTCAGCCCTGGCACGGACAGGGCGCTGCAGCTTGGGTCACCATCAAGCACACTGATCTTACTCACACATTTCGGTTCTGGAAGGCTTGGATCATTCTTGATCACGACCTTCTTAGCTTCCTCCAGGTTCTTCTCCCTTCTCAAGAGATCTTCAGCCTGTTTTTAAAACAAATAAATGCATTAAATAGGGAACTGTAGGATTCCCATTCAAGACCAGGAGGAGAAACAATGCACAGACAAATTTTTCTTTTTCTCCAGAAAGCCTAAGGGTAGCAGACTGCAATCACTCCAAACCCCCCCAGTTTCAGCTGTTTGCTTGCCCGAATCTAAACAAAGGTGAGCTCTAAACAACATCTGTGTAAAACAACACAGACAATGAACAAACAAACTTTTTGGAGGGGTGGGAATGACAACGTTGCTTAAAGTTTTTGGAAAATAAAGGTGGCAAGTCTCCCCCAAGCCGGCATCATCAGCACCCACCTCCTTCTTCTCCTTCGCGTCATTCTTCATCTGCTCCCTGTGCCACAGCTTTTTGACATTTTTCATCTGTGACTTTGAAATAATGGCCCATCTCTGCATGAACCCAAGGAGAAAGCAGAAGGTAAAAGATCATATTTGTGTTCCTTCACACAAAGAAGTATTAAAATAATTTCTGCTAGAAAGCTCTAATGTTACAGCACCTCATTTTCTTTTTGTGAGTCCACATATATAGTAGGAAATGGTTCCTTTCCTGCTGTCATCAAAGCCTAAAAAGGGGCAGAAAATAACAGTCAACTGCAGTGCAAGTGAAGTCACCGTTAGAGAGCCTGAGCAGACACCCCGCTGCTGCCCCCCTCCCCAGAGCCACACGTAACTCCAGGCCCATCTCAAGGCAAGGTGCAGCTCAGGCTCTGCAGAGCAGCCTGGCGCCTGCCAGCTACCTTCAGAACAGTCTTGAAGGGCTTCTTCTGCGTCCCATCCCCCGTGGAGTCGTTGCCCTCTCGCTCAGAGACATACAGCTCCTCTGCAACACAGAGCACACACGGGCAGCTACTCACAAACAGCCGCCAGCTACGGAAATACCCGGGAGTAAACTGGGCACGCGCACACCAAGATTTTAAAACGGGACAGTTATCAGCAGCGATAAGCCTTCAGAAACAACCCACTGGCCCGACAGGGCAGGAATCACTTGGTACTTTCCATCTGAGAATTCAGGCCACGCAGTAAGCGTGTGACGCTGCAGCCTGGAGGGCTCCTGGACAGCGAGCCCCGGAAGGACGCGCGGGCGCTGCGGCAGGTGACCGGCTGCACGGGAGGGAGGACCCTTCCCTGGCGTTAGCCGTTCCTGGGCGCGCAGGACGGTAGGCGGGGAAGTGGAGGAGCTCGGGCCGACGTTCCGCTGGCTCAGGGCCAGAGAACG
>NW_008618865.1:0-13978 GCF_000691845.1 Merops nubicus | reverse complement strand
TGGGTGGGGATGACTATAGACAATAGTTATAGACAACAGCTCAAGTTAATGCCGCAAAGTCCGGTGATTTTACACCTGCATGGGTGGGGAGTAGTGGCTCCTTTTGTTTTGGGCTTAAGCCATCAGAAGACTGGGACCACGAGGCCTCCGCCCCATTTCACGCTCCTCCGGGCACCCAGATAACACCAGATATCGATCTGGTGATGGTCGCCACACTCGCCCAGTGCTTAGCACCTCACCGGTGCCGGCACCTCACCCAGTGCTGGGTCTAGGGCTTCCAGGCATACAGCTGCAGTGTGTGCTTGATGACTCAGACTTTGTCATTAACTGCATTCTCTTTACAGCAACACAGTAAGCATCCCTTTTGATTTGACTCACAGGTTGTCAATGCACATTTGATTTGTTCAGTTGTAAGCTCACAGTATATGTTTTTTAAAACGAGATTGTGAAGAAAAAGTAAAAATAAAGATAAATTCTTGCTTTGAATATGAGGATGATTTTGAATTAATAACTGTGAGATATCATAAACATTATATTATTTTTCTATTGTATTCTAATATCTAATTTATCCTAGATGTACAGAATCATCTTTTAGGTTAGAAGCAACACTGAACTCTTAATGCAGTCTTAGCAGCAAAGCCATTTCAAACTGATATAATTATGTCTAATTTAGAAACAAATTGTGTTCCCTAATCATGATACGAGTGGAGGAACTTTATTTAAATGGATTGTATTAAAACTTTTCCCCTTTACCAATTTCTATTGATTTGCTCCACAGCAGTTTCCTCTGAACTAATTATGCAATTATAAATATTTACAGGATAACCCTAGAAACAAGTTACTGTTACCTCAGTACTTACCAACACCTGAACTGTTGAGCCCTGAGAGGAAGTGTCCTACAATTTATCTGCATTACCTGCTTGGTCTGCTACCCAGGATTACACAGAGCCCTCCAAGCAAACAGTTACAAACTTCAAATGCACACATAAGAACAATTTTGTTCTATGCAAAGTTACCAAATGAGAACCCTGTTCCTTCAATCACACTAAAATTGGAGCTACTGAGTCCACACAACACAAATTCTCACATTTTTACTTGACTTGTTCTGTCAGTTTGCATATCAGAATGTGTCAGAGAGCTCTGGCTCATTAGCTTTCAGGATAAGTATTTGTCTTACTGTCAAACAGTAAGTGTCTCTAGATACTTTTTTGGGGGAGAGTGCACTAGGAAAGCAGGCAATGAATTTTTGTTGAAAACTGTCAGATTTTTGTCTTGTTCCTCACTTCAGTTGTTGTTGTGAAAGGAGGAGAAAAAAAAATGGAAAATCGGTATCAGCAGAATGTCTCATGCCATCTAGAAATTATGATAACAGTTGGATGGGCTTCAGATATCCAAGTAATACATGTTTTTCAAAACCATCGAAAGTTTCTTGGGAAAAAGTGTACCAATGCAGTAGTGGGTAAGATCATAACCTGTTTTTTTCATTTTCTGAAAGTAGAACAAAGAGCTAAGAAGACTACACTTATAGTGCATAAAATTGCCCAGTTCTTTATGTTATTTTCTTAATGTATGGTTTTGTACTTATCATAAAAATGGATTATTTAAAAATATTTTGGCCCAAAGTCATCCAGAAATCTAAAAATGGATCTGTTTGCTGGTGGCAAAATTCTTAGAGATCACCTAGCACTTAGTTGTCACCTCATCTTGAAGTTGGAGGGTTTAACATATCCATAGTATCTAAGCCCATTTCATACTTGATAGAAAAGAAATGCATGCTCAAATATTTAGACCTTGCAGTGTATGTGTCTGTATCAACATAACAAGTAAAGGTCTACTGAATGATTAAACTGAAGAGTATATTTTGATCTACATGCAGTTATCTTTTTAATTTATAGGAGCTTATTCACAGTCATTACTTTCTTCATCATGCAAAAGAAAAACTGGAACTAATATCAGAATAAAAGTTCATTGCACATATCTGAATAATGATTTCAGCACTATTATATCAAGAGAATTCTTTTTATTTTGTGTTTGACTGCAGAGTGATGGAGGAATAAAATTTTCAGTAATCCAGAGTAGCTGGAATTCTGTCTCAAACACAGCATAGCTTCCATTGAAGTGTTTATGCTTTGACACACAACCTGCATTCATACAAAGAATTCTAGGTAATAAAAAAAATCTCTGCTTTTAAATGCTTGTAGGAGGGATATATACGAAACTTTTCCAATTTCATTATGAAAGTAACTGATTCTCTACTTAAAATGCAACCACCTTTACTTCATATTCAAGTACTCAAATTCTTTGTGTTCTAAGTATTCCTTGTTCTGTACAAGTGGCAACACAGACTTCTTCAAGGTCAGCTGCTTAGTGAGCTTTTAACTGTCTAAAAATGGTTTTAGAAAAAGTAAAGGGACTGAATAAACTTTTTGGATAAAGATACACTGTAGGTAGTGAAAGCGTTTCATGGTTTCAGATGTCTGTTGGAGCTACTTTTATTTCCATATGGGAAGCAAAAATTAGGAGTACACTGTTCACATGCCTTTATTTTCACATAAAGGCAGCTCACGTATTTTAGTCAGAAGGAATTTGTGGACAATGAAAGCATGAAAGCTATAGGGTAATATGCAGAGTTCAGCTGCCCCACAGCATAGTTGGGGCCTACACCCATCAAGATGAGAACTGTTTAGCCTGAAGTCAATAAATTCAAACAAATCTGTACCCACACAGTATGACTGGAAAGCTTCTATACAGATATTCTCTGACTGATGAGTGGGGAATATTCATTTCCTTCAACTATGAAGTCATCCAGAATTAGGACTCTAAAACTTGAACAGATACCACCTAACTTATTTATATATTCTATTAGGAGAGGTCTAACAGTTATGTTAAGTTTCTTTCATTTCAAGTCATTTGCCACACCAACAATCAACATTATTAGTCATCTCTTCCCTTTATAATACAGACCTAACTATATAGAAATGTAAAGTTAGGAAGAACAATATGTTTAGAAATAATAGAAAGAATTGCTTAAAAAAAAATTACTTGAATAAAAAATAAGGTAGGCAGAAGAAATAAAGGAGTTTCCTAAAAAATTGACTACTTTGGCAAGATTATCAGGTAAACACAGTTCACTGTTTTGTTTAAAAAAACCCCAAAAACTAATAATATTTGTGCCACCAGAATTAATTCACATTTAAATATTAAGGCTTTAATAATCCTAATAGAACACTTATTAGTGCAGGTTGCTCTGCCTAAGGGCTGAAACCATTTTATTCTCAGCTCCCATCATGAGTTCCATAGTGTTTGATGCTTCCTGACTGAACTCATTCTGTCAGCGGAACAGCTGATGCTTCACTCTAGAATGCTAACTGTACTTCAAGGACAAGTCATCTGATCAAAGGGTACCACAAATCTTCACAGAGGATGACAGGTAAGAAATACCAAAGTGTTATTTATTGGAGTGACCATTATGAATTTAAGATACTCTTTTAAGTCTTTTCACCATTACTCATTCACGTTTTAATAACCCCTAATTCTTGGTATTGCAATTATAATTTGACTGCATGATATTATAGCTGAAAAGTCTGTTTATACGGCAACAGCATAAGATACTGTATACACACAAATACAGACACACATATAAATAGGTTTGGAAGCAATTTTTTTTTTTCTTTATATTTAGATGTTATAAGTACTCAGTGATCTAAAAAAGAAAAATGGCCCAACAGTTAAAAAAATATGTGGTGATCAAATATCAAAACAAATCCATCTTCTCTGTTTAAATAATTCTTATTTGACATTAATAAATGTACCTAGAAATGACCAATATTCTTCTTATAATGGATTTTATCATCTGGTATACACATCAGAAGATCATTGGCTGACTTGACTAATGCAGGTTCATGATCGCCAAGACAAGACATTGAGGGAAGTAAATGCTGTTGAATGAAGGAAAGAGAGAAATGACATAGAACTGTGAAAAAGGAAAATAAGTTATTCTTTAAGGCCTGTTCTGTGGATCCAAAGCTCATGTCCTCCAGCTAAGCAAACATTTTTTACAATAGCTGCTGGAGTGGTAACATGAGATACTGAGCACAAAATCCTGATCTCATTAATATCCCAGATATCCTCTGAAATTCAAAGCAGTCATGTCTTAGCCAAGAAGGAATGGACCACTTTTTGTACTTCTGGAAGTTCAATAAGTATTATCAATGTAACAGCATTATTTCATCCAGTCATCTGGATGATTTCTAGGTCAATAAACTACTCAACAGCATGTACTGCACAACAGCTACCACAAGGAAAAATAGTAAGGAGCATTGCATGCTGGTGAACAGTAAGAACTATCATGTATAGCCAGTAAAAACTATCATGTATAGCTTGGAGAAACAATATAAGGCTGTAGAACACCTGGAAGGGTGTAGTCAATCGCCACAAATCCATTTCTTGTACATTATGCCACATATTTCCTACCCTCTTTTTCATCACTGCAAAATAACTCAAGGTCATTTGCAATTATTTATCATGTCTTTTTAAGTGAATCAGCTACACATATTAAACATCCATGTGAATTGGCAACATTATTTTATTAAGAAGAAAATAATATGTGAAACATGGCTGAGGAAAAAAAGAAAGAAACAAGCCAGCAAACACAAGAATTGCAGTAAATTAGTTCAAGGAAATTGGCATGAAAAGTCAGCTGTAATACTCTGCAAATACATTTCTCTGTTCCATATTTTTATTCGTCATTATTTCTTTATAATATTGAAATGTGTTTAAATCACTCAGCATTACCTGAGGTAAATATCATGAACATCTGAAAAGTCAGATATTCCAAATGACTTTTATAGAGACTAATTAAAAAAGAAGTAATGGCTTAGAGACCATGACATAAGTATTTGTGTGCATAACATCATCACAGCAGAATTTCCAAACTTTAAAAACAGAGACGATAACTGTGTAGAAGGATTAAGGACTTCTACCACAAATGTCACTTACTAAAACATTCAATATAGCAATGAGTAAAACATTTTCTATTAATTTCCTACCTCTTTAGATAGACCCCTCTAATTAACTACAGTGAAGAAACTGTGTTATTTTTTATTGTAATGGAATACTTAAGCTTGACCTAAAGTTACACATGTAGCAGCGTAAACGAACAATTTAAATTATTCACTTGTCATGCAAACAATGTGCTCAAATCCAGAGAAATTTTCAAGATTATTGTTTTGAGTTCTGATCCAAATCTTCTTAATGTCACTGGAAGGATTAGTAGCGTTCTTAATGACAGTTGGATCAGATTGGCAGATATTAATACAGAAAATAGCCTGCCATATATGGCTTGCTTTAGAGACTGTATCTCTTGCTTGGTAACATTCCAATCATAGAGCAGCTGACCAGTGGCCCCTCAATTTATATGCTTTGACTCTCCTCTCATCAGAGTGAGACTACACATCAGAATCTGACTGAGATCAGGACGAAGTCAAAGCAAAATGGCAGTAACTCCAGATGAAATTTCTAAGTGATCCCAGTGGATTAATATCTTTGCCACTGTTCTGCAAATTAATATCCATGGGAAATCAGTAGAAGATTCATTTGCATTGACTCTTCGAAATTAAGGACTTAAAACCTAATCCAACCTGGAGACAAATGTCTTTCCAGAAACAACTCGAAGACTGTATTGATGTAAGTGAATGTGAGAAAATAATCAATCCTTTAGCTTTCACATCATTTCAATTCTCTCCAATGTGGAAGAAATACCATAACTCCTTTTCATCTACAAAACCCTGGAAGTGATAAAGAACTTGCATATTTTAGAATAGCTGTGAGGATGCTTGAAATAATGACATCACATTGACTGGTGTATCACCATCAAACAAGTTTCTAGTTCATAACAGGACCAAACAGGATCTGAATCAAGTTAAGGGCAGACAAAAAAATGGCTGACAAACCATTGCAATAAAACAAAACTACTTGACTGAACTGAACTCTAATGGGATCATTTTCCCTTTGAGTCTTTCATTTTTTAATCTTAGAAGAGGAAAATATCAGAAAATATCAATATGAAGTAGACTTTATAATAAAAAAACCACATCAAATAAAAAAAAAATATTCAAAAATAAAGGAATAATATCTTCAGATTTTGAACAGCAAGAGTGAAGAACATGTTCATATATCAAAGTCAAGGGGAAATGAGAACAAGAGAAGCTCAGATACTGCAGCTATGGAGTATAATTAGTAGAAAAAGGCATCTCTATTGGAAAGCTGCAGCTTAGTCTGCAAGTCTGCTGGTTGCTAAATATCAGATCCCTGTGCTAGATTTGCACAGATATAAACAACTGCTGATTAATTTCTATTTCTGAATACATTATAAGCCATGTTGGTTGAGAAGGGTACCTTTTAAGTTCACCCTACAAATAAGGAACCATGTCTTTGTCCCATTCTCACATCTTCCTTTTCATCTTTGCTGTTCCTCATGTTTCTGTAGTTATTTTCATCTTTTTGCCATTACAGCTGTCTTGTGCTAATGAGTTAACATGCGATCCAACCCTAGGTAAGTTAATGTGTTTTCTTTTGAGTGAATATCAAATACTCGGACTCACTTCTATGGTATCATACGGCCCAGGTAACTATGAAAAGACACTTAATTCTTTGACAGTAAAGATGACTTACATTTTCACTACATGTCACTTCAGAAAAGCACTATGAGAAAGGAAAAAGAAGGTTACAGAATCCAGAAGAAAATCCTTTTACTCTAGAATGACCAAGGTAGGTGGAAAAGATAGAAATGTTGAACAGTACAGAATAACTGTCAGAGTATAATTACCTGGACTCATGGGCAAAAAAATGCATGCCTTTTTATGTGGCACAGGTTTCTGCATTTAATTCAAAGTCAGTTGAGGTCAGTGGAAAAAGTCTTACTAAATTTGCTAGCATTCAGAGAAAGATGTAAATCTGGAAGCAACCACAGTGCAACTATTTGTATTTTTCACAAGATAGGTTCATGAGAGATATCCATGTGTTATGTACAACACCTGTCAGAATCCAACAACTAAATGGTCATGTCAGCACATTGCACAGGGCCAGTTCACAGAGAAATCAGTGTTCAGACTCACGTTTCCTATGGGGCTAGGGGACTTGGAATGAGACTTTGTTCTGGCCCCTGAATTAGTCCTGTAACTTACAGGGATGGGTGTTCTTCTGAGCAAGGATGGATAACTTGATCTGAAGCTGAACTAAAAAAAATTACGTATGGTAAAAGCTCAGAGAGAATTTAAGTCCATGAAAGAATCCTCATCTTTTCTTGATTCTTGGGATTTCAATTAGAGCTGTATAAATTCATAGAATCATAACATGTTTGGTTTAGAAGTCACCTCCAAAGGTCTTCTAGTCCAATCCCACTGCAATAATCAGGGACATCTCCAACTAGGTCAAACTGTTCAGAGCCTCATCAAGTCTGACCCTGAATGTCTCCAGGGATGGGGCTTCCACCACCTCTCTGGGCAGCCTATTCCAGTGATCTATCACCCTCATATTAAAGAACTTTTCCCTAGCATCTAACCTAAATCTACCCTTTTCTAGCTTGAAGTCCTTACCCCTCATCCTGTCACTACAAACCCTTGTGAACAGTCCCTCCCCTGCTTTCTTGTAGGCCCCTCTCAGGTACTGGAATGTGGCTATAAGGCCCCCCCCGAGCCTCCTCTTCTCCAGGCTGACCAGCCCCAACTCCCTCAGCCTGTCCTCACAGCAGAGCTGCTCCAGCCCTTGGATCATTTTTGTGGCTCTCCTCTGGACATGTTCCAACAGCTCCACATCCTTCTTGTGCTGGGGGATCCAGGGCTGGACACAGGACTCCAGGTGAGGTCTCACCAGGGCAGAGCAGAGAGGCAGGATCACCTCTCTCCATCTACTGACCACACCTCTTTTAATGCGGCACAGGATTTGATCTGCCTTCCAAAAATACTTGTCTTCAGTCTGAATCACATTCAAAAGCAGAATTGTTTCCAACTTGACCTGACTTTCTGAATTATTAGGGGACAGCTTGATGTACTTTTAATGTCTGCAGACCATTCACTTGCACTGGAGAGGAGCAGTCTTGGTCGACTGGCTTATCTTGAAATGTTCTGAACCAGCCATGCATTTAGAGTTCAAATTAAGGTCATTTGGGAAGCTCACATGCTACTTCAGCTCCCACTTGGTTAATTCTGCTTCTGGAGACAGGAAACTGAATTTAATTATCTGAATCCCAAAGTATTTCACACACTAGTATACCAAACAATACTTAAAAGGAGCGTGTACAATTTTTCACTTGTAACCTGTTTATCTCTCTGGTCAAAGCACCAAACTTGGGCCAAATAAGTTTGTACTGTGCATTCAACAGGGAGCACTGTTCTTTCAGCCTCAAGGATGAAGAAATATTAAGAAACTGAATTTATTATCTGAATTGTTTTGGTTTTTTTCCCCCTACTGTGATTCATGACAGGTCACTTTATTAACAGCGTGCAAAGGAGCAAGTGGTATTATCCACAGCAGCCAGCAGACAGTCAGAAATACAAACTGGGGTTCACTTAAAGCTCTCTACCTGAAGTGCTTCATTTCAATGGCATGACATTAAGACTAGAAACCCTGAGGAGGCAATCAGCACCAAACCTTCTCTACAGCACATAGCTATATTCAACTGGCCCCAAAAATCTTATCCTTTCCCCACCTGCTTGGGCTCATCCTTCTGGCTGATACCAACTAAGGCGAGCAAGTGCTTCTGAAGGAACACTGTAAAATTTGATTTGTGAATCAAAACCACACAAATTTCATGTCAGACTAAGGACACAAAATGTTAATCAATTCAGTTTGGCTTCATGTTATTTGCTTAATTCTGAGACATGGTGTGCAGGCTGAGCTCAAATGGATCTTCTATCATCTCTGCTTTACAAAGCCAAATATAGAAAAGTCTCACTCAGCTTTCTGTCAATAGAATTTTCATGAGTTAACTTCCAGATGCTTTCTAATTAATAGACTTAAATTTGATTAGGAAAAATCTACCTAGTCTATGGAACCTTATGCAAGCTTTTAGCTTGGAAAGGTTCCACTTTCAAATTATAGACCACCATGCAAATGAGAAAATTTACTAACATTTTTCTTAGATTCTTGTGAAATAGTTCAAATATCATCCCAAGGATGAGAAAACTTAGTGATCATACTTATAATAGACACAGAGGAAAAATACTATCAACTTGATCAGGACATCTGAGATGAATGAAAGCTATCTCTACAGCAATGTGTTCAAGGGATGCAGACTGTCAGAGAAACAGACATTTTCAAGTGTGCAAGCTGTCAGGCCCCTAGTAAACCAGAAGAGTACATAAAGAGGAAATAATAGAGGCCAAATGACCGGAACAAAAATCCACAAAAATTTTTGTCATCATTGTTGCTATCATCTTTCAATTAGCCTTTACTCTGAGCTGCCTCATGAGGGAATTTTTCTCTTTTGGGTCTACCATAATCTTAGGGAAATTTGCTTTGCCATTTAAGAAATTAAATTAGTCAGTGTATATTCTCCATTTTCCCCAAATATTTCACTGTTTAACTGACTGCTCATTTATTAGATCCTTTGACTTAGCTTTTCACTGTGATTCTCTTTATCTTTCAACATTGAAAAAATACACTTTCACCTTCATTTGGTGGTAGAGGGAGAAGGAGATGAAATGTGATTGATTTTATTGTTTATATACATATTTGACTGATACCAAGCAATAAACTTACCTTTTAGTTTACAGCACTTGGGAATACAGTGTAACTATAACAGTGGCAAAAAAAAGTGCAGAGAAGTGGCATTACTTATGAAGCTGAAGGTATGATGACATGAAACTGTATTCTTCAGATATTTTGTCACAAGCTACTGCTTGCTTCTTACCATTAAGTGAAAGAAATACTCAAATTCCACATCCACTCAGATACTGAAAACCAACATAGGTAGTAGGTCAAGTCAATGTTTTTTTTGTATCAGCTATTTCAAATTACCTAGAGGAGAAATATCTGCAAAGCATGTACATGAGATACAATTCTCAGTCACAAAATACATTGATAAGTGATAGCTGAACTCCTTTATAGTTTTAAGTCAGTTAGGCACACAGTCTACAGTAGAAGACTCATTAACTTTGTCTCAGCATGTTACTTGCTACCCTAAATCATGACTTCAAGAAATCATGGCAGAAATAACTGTCTTTCCAAATCAGTCCTCCTGCAGGGAAATGGGAGAAAAAAAAAGAAGAGAAAAGAAGAGAAATGAAATGAAAAGAAACTAAAAGAACCAAAATGAAAAGAAACAAAATAAAAAGTCTAAAACCGTCCTCAAAACTCAAATTATTTCACATGCAAAAAAGAAAACCCCAAGAACAGGTTCAGGTGTGGCTGAAGGTTACTGAATAATATAGGAATTGCAAATGTGTAGCCAAATCATCATAACTAGATCAAAATTTCTTTGGCCCCTAAGAATTTCACCGATCTCTCTGGATAAGATGGGTGAAACCTTCTTCTTTTACACCGTATTAAAAGGCTGTTCTGGAATAAAGTTGAAGAGAAAAAGAATTATACAGATCATTCAGTGCAGTATGGGGAATAATAATAATAATAACGGCATTGTGATTATGCTGGATACAACAGATATTTGTTTTGCAGTGGCACCAAGAGAACAGAACACAGTGTAAGATACTTCAACACCACAAAACGACTCCAAAGAATTTTGGCTAGGTATGTTAAACGTTATGACAGGCAACCACTCCGGTAGAAACTAACAGAGAGATTACTGCAATTCATGAATTCAGCCTGAGTTGCCTAGGAGAGGCTAAAGCATGTAGCACCCATACAGTGAAGGTGCAAGGAAGGCTGGGGATGTTTAACACTTTATTATGCGATCTGGGAAACCGATTACCAGAGAGAGAGTTTTTTTTTCTATCACCTTTATATTTTTTAGAATCATAGAATCATAGAATTTTTTGAGCATAAATGACAGAAAGACTTTACCCAGCAGACTCATAACAGCTTTGAGAGCAAAACAGGATGACTATATTAAATACCAAAGAGAGATCAGAAAGTAGAGGAAATCTCACAGGGAATTCTACTACTCTGCCATAGTTTTCCTCTTCCTTCATTAAAACAGCCATGAAAGATATTGCAGTTGCAGAATAGACTTGCACTGGTAAATGGGAAGAAACAGTGGCCCAGTTAAATCAGGAGTTCAGAGAGTGACCATAACGCATAACTCTTGTTTGAACATTTCATGCAGTCAAATTCAAGTAATTTGTCTCCAGGATCAAAATCAAGATCTCTCATTTGATCTCAGAATAACGTGCTGGTATACCACCATTCCTTCAGAGAGGTAAAGGACTAACTTGTTTACTTAAGTGAAAGGGGACTAGGATCCTAAATATGTAGTTTATTTGGGACTTTCTGGCTGGGCAGTAAACAAACCACACACAACTTTATTACTGTGACACTCAGCTAACTACCTATGGTCAAACCAAACGTTGTATTTATGAAGGAATTTGATTAAAGAATTTCTGACTCAAGCATATATTAGTATCACTCTTCCATGGTGCAATGCTGAGAATATACTTAGCCCTGTGTAATCACTGCTTCCGTGGCTTTTGGGTCTTGGCTTGGTTTTGGTTTGTTTTGCAGGAGTTTGTTGTTGATTTTTTTTTTTCTTTTTTTAGCAGGTGTGTAGCGGAAGCAATCCTATTCAGTTATGCTGGCCTTAATTTATTAACAGGTCTATTTTCTGCATATTTAGGTTTTAATGTAAACAGGATTGTGTTACACAACAGGACCGATTTCTAACAAATGACCTCCTGATTATTATTTATATTTCAGGTACTGCTTAAAAGGCACTTTTTCAACTTTTATCTTGTCACTCCTCTTCAAGTTATATTTAGAACATGGCTCAATTTCTGAGGATCATATTCATTTTCCAGAGTAAGGAGTTGAAATTTTTTTCTCAGTATTAAGGACTGGGAAGTATGATGGGAGACACAGCTCTGGTTTTTATTATTCATGTTTACTTTTCTTACTTTTATATTCAAGATAAATATCAAAATTTAAAAATCTACTATACTAAGGAGTACACAGCAGCTGCATACAAAGAAATAAATCCTCAAAGTGGAATTTACAGTCTAATTTCAGTTTGGATCTTCTTAACCTTTACAGTAACAATATCACCTTGCAGGCATGAAGAACAATCAGCAAGAGTCACATTAATCAGTTAAGTACTTTTTGAAGAAATTGTCTGGAACACGGTGGGATTGCTAGGACTGCATTTAAAAGCAACACCACTTTCCTCTGTTTCATAATTGAAAAAAAATCACTTAGGCCAGGTCATTTCCTCTTTTGCTTGACAGACATGAGACTGAAATGCTTTCGTTCATCACAACAGCTTAAGGGCACTGAACTGTTTTCAAGGTACGTACAGAAGTATTACACTTTGTGCTTACAGTAAGTAAGTTCCAAAGAAAAACACTGTAAGGATCTGGGCAGAGGCTGCTAGGTACAGCAATAACTGAGATTCTCTTAGTAATGTGAATACACATGAAGTCATTTATTAGCCATTGATTTTGTAGATAATACAACAAATAATTCTCCTGCATAGCTCCACTAAGAGCAGATGACACTCACCTAACTTATTATAGTGAGCTTGAATAAAACACATGAGGAATGTGGGGGCCTGGAAACAGAATCATAGAATCACTACGGTTGGAAAGGACCTCTAGGATCAGCAAGTCCAACCTTCATCTCATCATCTCCCTAACCACTAGACCATAGCCTCGAGTGCTACATCTGCTCATTTATTTTGAACACATCCAGGGATGATGACTTTACCACCTCCCTGGGCAGCCCGTTCCAGTGCCTCACCACTCTCTCAGTGAAGAAATTCTTCCTAATATCCAATTGAAACCTCCCCTGGTGTGACTTGTGACCATTTCCTCTCATCCTGTCATCAGTAATTTTGGAGAAGAGACCAACACCAGCCTCACTACAACCTCCTCTTAGGTAGTTGTAGAGAGCAGTATGGTCACCTCTCAGTCTCCTCCAGACTAAACAACCCCAGTTCCCTCAGCTGGTCCTCATCAGGCATGTTTTCCATTGCCTTTCTCTGGACCCACTCCAGCACCTTGTCACAGTCTGCTCTGCTCAGCAGATGCACGATGGTTTGTTTGCTGCCATTCTGAAGTGCAAAAGAAAGCCAAAGAGGGGTTTTACTTCAATCAGACAGTGGAACTTTATTGCTTGTCGGTAAAGTGGCGTGTGGTAGGTAAGAGTGACAGAAAAGTTACACTAAAGAGGGGAAAGAGAGTAATAGCTACTATTTCAGGTCCAAGGCATCCCTATGGTCCCAGGTCCAGGCTGCACCCCCCTGGTCCTTCTGATCGTCGTGATCCTCGGTGGGGAAAGCTCCCAAAGTTTGGTTGTTAAGAAGCCATCTTTTATGCTAGGTGATGCACCTTGCTCCTTCTCCACCTCTCTCGAGCGAGGCTTCCACGTAAATCCAGGGAGGAGTGTCTGAGGTATGGTCTGCCTCAGAGGCAAGTAGCTTTTGACCAGGGGGTGTTTCCATATTATAATGAGATTAGAGTGAGCAAAGTTCACCAAAGTTTCTGGTTTCTTCATCAATGCTGAGACACCATTTGCGTCTAGTCTTCCTTGACGGCAGCTAAACAGTTCATCTTAGCAGCTCCAGCTCTCCCATATAAGGAGAAGGACACAGGACACTTGGTACCACACAGTCTTTTGTCCAGGGGCATTTCCATAGGAACCACATTCCATTCCCGGGGTCAGCAACTGCTTCTTAGATAGGCTGCTGCAGACTCTTGTTAAGATGTTAGCCTAAATTTTGGGTACATTATTGTCCAGGTTTCTGATACAAGGTTGAGGCAACACTCTTCTTATGAATGACTCTTGCACACCTCCATGTCCTTCTTATCCTGTG
>NW_008618864.1:41872-59336 GCF_000691845.1 Merops nubicus | reverse complement strand
TGGATACACCTGTGCTTGTGTGCGCGTGTAACGCGCGAGTGCACGCCTGGCGGACCTGAGCAGCTCTGCCTCCTACGCCCTTTTTTTAGGGGAGAAATGCTGTATGCATAGAGGAACACCGTGTGTATGACTGCCAAAAACAGCCTGGCTGCGAGCAAAGCCTTATCTTTAATCTCCTTGTGGATACCTGCCTCTTTTAAAATCATGAACAGTTCCGTGAACTAGGTTTGGACTGTGTTTTCTCTTTTTCATCTATATGTTTCTGTATTGTGGCCCTATAAATCAAGAAGTGTTATCAGCCCCTTCTGTAATTTTAACAGTAAATAGGAGGCATATCAGTTACTGTCAGAAGTTGGATTAGTTCAGAAACAGGTTACCATGTCCATTTGAAGTAGACTGGAGCTTGATGACTCTGCTGCTTTACATTTATATATAGAGCTGACAATTGTTCAAGTAGGCAAAAACCAAAAAAGAAGGGGATTGTTAGAGGTGAAACTAATCAATCAACTGTAAAACATTTAAAATGTACTGTAGATATTTGAGATTTCAGTATTAGGAGCAAGTGGTATTTTGTAGCATAGGAGGATTGGGGGAGGTGGAGTGTTGGGGAGGTGAAAACATTTCAATGCCATTTGACTGCCATAAGGAGCAGAAGCAGATCTCAAGGAACACAGCTACTAGAAATTCTCACTGTTTCCAAGAAGTGGGAGGAAAATACTAATCCCCTTCTCTTCTTTCTCTGAATTAAATCTCGTGGTCTGCTTCTCCTTTCATTCTAATTTATTTCCTTGTAAAAGTATAGCTGGCAAAGTTAACCTCTATGGAAAGGGGAGCAGGCTCTTCAGCTGTTGCTCTGTTCCTTTAGCAAGTCAGATCTCCACCAAACACTAAGGCAAGAAAATACGTTTGACCTAAATTGCTCCCTCTCTGTACAGTCCCTTTTCCCACCTGCCTGCCCAAGAGATGAACAATCCTGATGTACTGGAAAACACGATGGATAACAGTCAGGTGTTTTTTCTACTATTTTCAGTTTATTGGAAATTGATAAAATGCCTCACAGTGTCATGCTAAGGGTCTTCAATCAGCACCTGTATTTGTGATCCAGCATGTGTAGGAGGGGATGCTGGGCTCGCAGGCAGGCTATTTGGCTTGCACAGGGCTGTTCTGAGAGATGCAGCTCCTTTCAAGGAAGGTTTTGATTCTGTTTTTTTGGTTGTTTCTTTTTCTGCAGTAAGAAAGAAGTTAGTCACTTCCTGTATTTGGGTGTTCGTGGTGCTTTTCTCAGCTTTAATATTGCACTCAGCAACCAGTGATAGATACTATTTTAAGGCCTCTTACAATGGTCTTCTCATTTACTTAGCTAAAATGAGAAAGCTAGCCCTGCGTTGGCCACTTGTTAGCTGATGACAACTTTTACTTTGAATCTGGCTCCCCCTCCCCCACCTGAAATCCCTGGCTCAGCAAATATTTGAACCTGCCCAAGTTAATCATGAAACTGAGATCTTTATCTGAGAGAGACGTGCAAGCTAGTGAGGGTGGTGTTTCTTTTTTTTTTTTTTTCTTTTTCACAGTACTAAAGTCAGGTTCACTTTTTAATGATGAACCAGAGTAAGTGGATACCTTCTGCACAGCACGGAGCTTTAAGCAGTTAAGAAGGGAGAGAAGGCTTGGATTTTCTCAGTGTGTGTTACAGCTTTTTTAGGGATTTTTATGAACATTGGTTGGAAAGCAGAGCAGTCTCTTTTTCAGAATTTTTTTTTTTTCTTCATTGCTTCAGAGAAGCTTCCTAGTAGAAGGAGGTTTGTGGAATTTTTTTAGGCAAGATTTTTATAGGATGAAACCAATTAATTTTTCAGGTTATTGGATTGTATTTTCAGGCTGTACTACAAGGGCAAGCATCTGTGATGCATAATTTACAAAGTAAGTGATTTTGAATTTCTGTGTGTGTTTTCTTCATTACCTTGTCTTCATCACCTTGTGGAAGTATTGTACTGTAAGTGATTACCAGGTAGAGCTTTCATGGTCTTAAGATACATGAATGAAAGTCAAGTACCTCGGTATCTCTCCAGGTTATATATAGGCAACAGGGAACCACCTGTCTGCCTCCTGTCTTTTCTTGCCTGCAAGCTAGGCTAGTCTGAGCTCAGCACTAACCTGATTATGCAAGTGTGGGCAGTCCAAAATTTGGCCACTGGTGAAACTCTGTAGAATAAATTTTTCCTGAAAGCCTTTATTCCATGGAATAAAAACATCTTACTGATCCCACATGAGACCTAAATGCAGCAAAGTAGTCTTTGTAGGAAATCTTTATAACCTAATTTAAATAATTACCTTGGCAACTGAACTGTTTGGGTAGTAGGTGGGCTAAACCTCCAAGTTCGGTGTTTGGACTTGTGTCTGGGATTATTTTAAGTATCCTGTTTCATTTTGGAAATGGAAGGAATCTTTGGAACACATCTACCTAAACAGGGAGGGGAGAGTCTACTTCAAAATTAATTTAAGCTTGTTAAAATGTAAAGCAAATTAGCATGCATTTTTTTTGTAGCTGTTGGTACTCCAGACATGTTCATGTATGTTAATGCTTGTCTCAGAGTAGTAAGCTGCTGAGAGGCGCAGGGGGGTTGAGGGTGGGGGCACACATGTGTGAAGGAAAGGATATAAACTGTGTTAATTTTTTTATTGAGTATTTGTGAGATAGAGCACATTTCAGCCGCACCAAGATTTCATATGATGTAGGCACAGATAGTTGCTATAGCTACTCTTTGTTGTGGTTATTTTTGGTATCTGGTTTTCTGCCCCCATAGATTATAGCAAGTATAAAGCTTTCACGTTGCTTTACATAGATTTTCTGCTCTAGAATTAAGTCTGTTCTGTGCATGTTTCTTCCAAGAAGGTCTGGGAGAGTTACAGTCAGCAATGGGGGGCATTGAAGGAATATTTCTAAATGGTAGGAGGACACTGATGACAAAAAGCCAAGTGAAGAATGAGACACTGACAAGGGACTCTTGCTTTTTAAAACAATTAACTTGATAAATATCTCAATGAGAACAGGGTAGAGAAACAGTGTGAAAAGGCAGACTAAATGTTGCTGTATCCTGAGAGACTGGCTTTTTATGTTCAGTAAAATCACTTTTCAAGATCTTGCTCAGTTTTGATTTTTTCCCATTGGTTAGACAAGTCTGATGTACTTGGTTTTTGGATTTTGAAATGAGTTAATCTAGATCAATTGGAATTGTATGTTATTATGGTATGATCAGGGGAGGAAGACATTTCTGCAATAAGCACGTTTTATATAATACTGTAAAGTATACAAGACCTGTGTCTCCATTAAAATAATAGAAGTCTTCATAGTTTAAAAACATCATCCTTATTTCATTATGTGGAGATGCGTATTTCATTACATGTGTAAAATGAGTGTGTAATGAACACACACACGCGCACAGAGTCATGCTCTTTTCCCTTCAGCATCTTTAATATGTACAGTAGGTCCAGAAGCCTTTTAAAGCTTTTTGAATGGTAAACTCGAGGCATCCAGGCAGGAGAACTGCAGCCGAGGTGTGCTCGACCTACTTGTAAGGGGAGCTGGGCTGTGTGTGTGAGCGTGCATCTGTTGAGTGGAGGAGCTGCGTGCTGCAGCGCATCAGCCCTTTGTCATCCTGCCAGGACCGGACCGTACCACGCTGCAGGGGCAGGAGAAGGGGCGAGAAGCACGGGCAGGCAGAGCCCACCGGCTCCTTTTGTTCAGCATACCGGGCTCGTGTTGCAGTTCTGCCGAACGCGGGTTCTTTCTGAAACCGAAATTGTTTGAAGATTAATGTAGAAGAAAATGATGAAACAGGAGTGGTCTGGTGACATTATTTTGACATGATTGGCTGAGGATTATGATGTAATAGGTTACAGTGCAGCCCCTCATAGGTTTTAAAATGAATTCCAAGACACCATTACAAAGAGAGCCTGACTCTTTTCTTGTATCTGAGCTTACTCAGTGAAACTCATACAAATGTACAATACTGTTTGGAATATGGAAGAACTGGATATAGAATATCCTAAGACAGATATAAGTTGTGGCACAGACTTGATGTTTTACATAGAAATGGATCCACCAGGTAAAACTGCAGTCTTATTATGGAAGACTTAATTCATTTTGGTCTTTACAATAACTGCTGAAAAATTTTTAGTAGATATATAGGATTTCTTTACTTTGTCATTTATACAACTAGTTTTTTCTTTTTTTTTTTTTTTTCATAAATTGGAATTGTTGTTTAGTGCATGATTATAGTGATTGGAATATTAACCTGTAGAAATAGCTGTCTGCTTACTTAATTAAATTTTTACTGAATGTACCTGTTTCTGTTTTGATTTTCTTCTGTCAGTTATAGTTGAATTTCTGCTGTTATATAATTTTTTTAAAAAATTATTTATTATTTTTTCTGTCTGTGTTCCACACTGTGATTAAAAAGATATGCTGTAGTAACACTTTAATTTCCTAAAACTGTGATTGCAAATCATTGTTTTGAACTGTTTGAGGAAAAACAGATTTTAAAATCTAGCTGTATTAATTGAATACCTGATATCACATCATTTTTTTCATATCCTATAAAAATAGTATGCTATCTTTATATTTATTGCAACTTTAAAAACATTTGTCTTTTGTGACCAGTCATAATATGCGGGACAGGGAGGTCCATAAGGAGTGATGTACTTACTGGAGAACTAAAAGAGCTGGTCTGATTTTTAATCCTGATTCCAGTGTAGTCCTCCTTGCTACTAAGTGAGGAGTGCTGCAGTATCTTCCTTGGCGTCCACTGGTATATGTGTGCAGCTTTGACATTGAGAAAAGGGGGATGTGGTTTTTTAATCAGTCCTGGCATTTGAAACATGGTTTATTCTGTAGAATGCTAAGATTAAGACAAGGGATATTTGGGTCACAGATGGGTTTCTTGAAGTGTTTTTCTGGTAAATCATCAGAGTGCTGAGGGTCACAGAACCCCAGTTCATCTTGCTAAAATGCACAGTATTGCTGTGGGTTTGCATATTTTATTACTCGGCTCCTGGGTGAGGAAGCAGCAGCAACATTTCTCTAAGAACATTACACAGGAGGTAAATAGAGAAATTTTACATGTTTTATTAGTTATATTCTCCTGAAGATAGTAGGAGAACGTAAAGGCAAACTTCAGCATTTTTTTTTTCCTAATACACTTTCTTCACAGAGAGGAGATGAGGAGGATTGTTATGTTTTGCTTAAAAGACATTATTGCAAGAGTAAATAGTTTCTGAAACAGTGCATCTTTTTGCTTGAATTATATTGTTTTCAGTAAAGTACCTTGATTCCTGTAATGTCTTTTAAAAACTGCTAGTGATGGAAAACTGTTTTGTAACTTTTGTTTTTTCCTCATTCGTGTAATAATGTGTAATTTTAAGGGATATATGTTCGGGTTCTCAATGAGTTATAATCAACTTTTTTTTTCCCCCCTTTCATCTGCAGCACTGCCTCCTAAGCCACCGAAACCTAATACTGTAACAAACAACGGCATAAATAACAACATGTCATTACAGGATGCTGAATGGTACTGGGGAGATATCTCAAGGTAAGTCAGCTCAAGACATGTTTCTTATGTTTGACTTTATGTTCTTGTTATGCTAATCTGTGTATATGTATTACAGTTAAGTATAGAAAAAAATTACATTTCTAAGAGTAATTTTTAGGATATTTTCCAACATAGACATGTTACCATTGGTGTTGCACCAAACACAACCAAAAAGTTACTGGCAGTCACTTAGAATGTAGTATGAGAAGTTATTGTTCTGTTACTTTAAGACAGCTATATGAAATGCTAGCGTGAAAGGAGAACACCAAGAAATAACTGTTTTCTTCTTGTCTTTCATCCAGAACCTCAAGTGTAGCACTACAGTTAACAAGCCAGATTAACAAGTGCTATATATTAGCAACATTTTTAACTGTACTATATATAGCTATGTTAGACCATCACTGACTGCTCCAATTGTTCAGGCTTGTATAAACAAGCAGCAAGACCTTTGCATGAATATAATTTTGTCCAGCAGTGAGAGGATGTAGAAAATACCATTTTTATATCCCAGTTGTTCTCCAGCAATGTTAAATAAGTTACTAAATAACTGTATTTATTACTACAGAGATCAAGAAGGCTTCTAAAACCCAGTTATTTTAAAACAGAAGAATTTACAGCACATAAATGAGTGAGAAGGAGCTGAAATGATTGGTTACTTTTGCTTTCATTTTAGAGAAGAAGTAAATGAGAAGCTTCGAGACACAGCTGATGGTACCTTTTTGGTACGAGATGCTTCAACCAAAATGCATGGGGACTACACACTTACGCTAAGGTAGGATTAGTTACACTAGGTCTGTAAACCTTGACAGTAAAATGCGTGTAAAATACAATGTTCTTTAGGATATAGTACCTGAAGCGTGTCTTAATTTTTCAACCAACTTTATTTACAGGAAAGGAGGAAATAACAAATTAATCAAAATATTTCATCGAGATGGAAAATACGGCTTTTCTGACCCATTAACTTTCAACTCTGTGGTTGAGCTAATAAACCACTATCGGAATGAATCTCTAGCCCAGTATAATCCTAAACTGGATGTAAAATTACTGTATCCGGTATCTAAGTACCAGCAGGTAATTTAGTCTATTTTCTTTGGTTTTCACTTAAACACAGAGAAATTACTGCAGACTAGGGAATCGTTTGTCATTAAGAACTGCAACTCTCTTAATATTTTAAAAAATAAAGTGGGTATAAAAATGGATATTTGTGTTTAAAATCAACTCCACAGTTTGCATATAAATAATTAAATTTTCAAATACTGCAGATACATTATTAAAAAGTAAACGTATGTTAATAAATATCCCACTCATCAATGATAAATATATAATTTTCAGTATAAGATGAGCATTTGGAATACAAAATAGGTTTTAGTCATTAATTTCTTACTTGCGTATTATGCATTTAGTATTGTATCTCTGTGTTGATGAAGGAGGAGTCACATTTACCTTGTAACTATATGGGCATTTTTAGGCATTTTTATCCTGAAAATCCGTGCAACATCTTTATCTTTCCTTCTGCACATCATTCCAGGATCAAGTTGTAAAAGAGGACAGCATTGAAGCAGTAGGAAAGAAACTGCATGAATATAATACCCAGTTCCAAGAAAAAAGTCGAGAATATGACAGACTCTATGAAGACTACACAAGAACATCTCAGGTGAGCTAGATTTGAAACCAAAGGGAGACTGGAAGACTTCTGCAGACGTAAAAAAAATATTACTGTAAATTTCATATAGGCATCTTCCTCCTCCTCTCTGCTGTCACCAATAGCATTCCCCAAAAGAGGAAACATATCTGATATGCTTGCTCAGTATAGTAGAATTGCTTACTCATGTTTGAACAGCCACCACCTGTAACCTAATCCACCATGTGCCAAGTCTGACATCTGCATACAAATCAAGCACAGAACTGTCTTGATTTACCAACACTTCTGCATACTGACCTCATCAAGCTGAGAGTTACAGTTCTCAAGGCACATTGGCAGGGAAGTATTGTATTTTATTACTGTTTTTTAAGGGTCTGGTGTCATCTATGCAGAGTAGAGACACGATGTGTGTAGGTACAGTGCAGGAATGAAAAGTACCTCTGTCCTGCTTTCAGCTTAATGAATTGTTAGCCGACTCTTGAAGTGCCAGTGAATTAATATAGTTTCACAGACCCAGAATCAAGACTGCTTCTTAAAATGTGCAGGCAATGCACCTAAAAATAATTCCAGAGAAGTGGAGGAGTGTGGTCAACTTGAACTAATGAACTAAAAATCTTGGCTATCCACTAGCTATGTAGCGGCAGGAGGATGGACTAGATGACCTCTTCAGACCTACCCAGACGATAATCTTACACGTATTTCAGAAAACAACATATGTCTCTAAGGACATTAGTTGGTACAAAGTGCAAAGTGCATTGCCACAAAGCTCTGATGATCACAAATAAAACTTATTTATACAAAACAAAGATTGGAGATACCTCTTTGTCTGGCGGTTTTTATTTATTGGAAAACCTCATCATGGAAAGCCTCATCATGGTAGCCTTTTGCACAGGCCTGCTTTAAAAGGCTCTGCAGGCAGAATGCGTTCTGGTAAAGAGATACTGAAGTCTTCTTTTACAAGACTATTGTCAAGACTCCCTCTTGTCTGATAACACCATAATATTTTTTTTTCCCCCCAGGAAATTCAAATGAAAAGAACAGCTATTGAAGCATTTAATGAAACAATAAAAATATTTGAAGAGCAGTGCCAGACACAAGAAAGATACAGTAAGGAATACATTGAAAAATTTAAACGGGAAGGAAATGAAAAAGAAATACAAAGGTCAGTATTTGTACGTACATTTCAAATTGCATGACTTTGACAAAAGCGGCAATGCAAAGTATAGATCTGTGTAAAACTAAGGCAAGATTGCAAGTTTAAAGTTGTTTAAAGTTGTGAACAAAGAAGCCTCAATGGATTGAACTTGCAAAATGTATAGATAACTACATCTAGGGTGATAATCTTAAGTTTTCCTAAGTGTTTGCACTACTGAATAGTTGATTATAAAGTTATGAATAAGACATCATCAGAGTGTAACTTACCACATTATTCCATGCAGAATTATGCACAACTATGAAAAACTGAAGTCTCGAATAAGTGAAATTGTGGACAGCAGACGTAGATTGGAGGAGGATTTAAAGAAGCAAGCAGCTGAATATAGAGAGATAGACAAGCGTATGAACAGCATTAAGCCAGACCTCATACAGCTGAGGAAGACAAGAGATCAGTACTTGATGTGAGTATCATTATGAATGAACATTTTTTCTTAAGTTTTATTATTATTATGATGATCATCATTACTATTATTATCATTATTGGTATCCAACTTCTGTGACTAAAAATTAATTTTATTTGCAATTTTTGTCCAGGTGGCTGACTCAAAAAGGTGTTCGTCAGAAGAAGCTAAATGAATGGCTTGGAAATGAAAATACAGAAGAGTGAGTATTAAAAGATTTGAATATTTCTGGTCTTTGAAATCGTCTTATGCCAGAGTGAAGTAAACCATATTTAGTTCCTGGATGGCGCAGAGGCTGTCTCAAGCCTAGGTCTCTCCGGTAACAATGCACACTCCCTGGCAGCCTGCATGATGCAAGTATGGGAAAGAACTCGGTTGCACCCCCTGCTCTCCATTACTCGGGGAAGTGCATAATTGAGCCACTACAGCAAAGCGCTGGAATGTAACCTGTGTCTTTATTCTTATCAGCAAAATGAATATCACAAGGTGTTAATATCTTACAGTGATGCCCTTAGAAGTGTGGATAAATAGCTCAGAAGGTGTCTCAGACATGGACAGGCTCCTCCCAGATTTCAAGCATTGGTACCATGGTGCTATCTAGTATAATGGTACCCACACCCACATCATGGTTTCACATTGTTATTGGAGATTATAAAATGGTATGTGCTGAGCAGTGGTCCCCCTCTGGTTTTGTGGTCTATTTAATTTTTCTGGGAAATGGCAGAATAGTATTCTGGCATTTCAAGCAATTCAGAACCCTACAGGTTCTGACAGGGGCTCAGCGAATGAACATATTTTATTTAATTCTTGGGAAAAAAACAAAAAGCGCCTTGGTGCATGGGAATGTAGACCTAATTTAAACAAAAGAAAACCACAAAATAATACCAAAAATGTAGTAACGGTGAAGAATGAACACATAGAATAAGAAAGTTATCTGAGTAATATTGGTATCAATATTTTTCTGCTTGTGTAGTTTCTTGTACGTGGCTTTTACACTCACTGGCTGAACACAGAGCAAAAGACAATGACTGTTTAGTGGATTTAGATGCTAGCCTTGTCCACATCTGTTTTAATTTGTCTTGGCTTATTGAGTCTCCTACTGTTACCCTGTGCTGTGGCTTCACTGGTAGAAACAGGGGATAAAAACAGCATAAACATTTTAAAGCCATATTTACTCAGTCTTAGCACAGCTCAGAGATGATATGATGGAGACTATCTAGGCAACTCTTTCCTGTAGTACTTCTATCACATAAACAGCAGACAAAGAACAATGCCAGGCCATGGTTTTAGTGTAGCATCAAAATAGTGAAATTGTTTAAAGAAAAGCTTCCTTTTCCCTCACTCTGTGACTCCCCTGGCCAGTAAGTCTAGTAAGTGCTCATGTTTCTGCTGAAAAATTGAACTTTCAGAATATGACTTTTTCCCTGAAGTTGTAATAGAGAAAAAAAAAAAAACAATATAATGATAATCAGGAAAAACAGAAATCACTTTTGCTACCTGCTGGTTGAAAATAGAGTCTGTGCTGAAGGTGTTTAAATATAATGCAGGACAAAGGAGTACAGTAGTATACGAGACCTAGAAAGAGTGACATCTGAAACAAAAGAACTCTTCTTTGGAAAAATTAAGTTCTATGAGATTGCTGATTTCTGTAGACTACTTTGAGCATCTTCAGAAGGACAGAACTGTGGATGAATGAGAAGTCAGGTTTTCTTTGACCAAGTAAAAACTGATTAAAAACCTGTTACATAGAGAATATACATTAGCCAAAGGCAAAGTGGTTACAAGTTGAGCAGGAGAGGCAGGGCCTACCAGTGCAGGCTGCTGGGGGAGTGGGGAGCTTTAGAACTGCAGAATATCAGTGGTCCCCACAGAGCTGAACCAGGGACATCTTTTTTTTCATGGTTGGCTTTAGCTCAGAGGACTCGCTGTAACTCTGAATCAGCTGTGTAGTTTGTGGCTGTTTTGGTAGAGGAGGCTCTATGTTACATGCTCTTCTCATAATCTAGTTATATGGAGAGGGAGAAGGAGAGGGGCAGGGGCAGGGAGAGGGACAGGGAGAGGACTCTACTATTCCATGCTTTCCACAAAGCCATCTCCCCTATAAATAATTTATCTGTCTACCTGCACAACTGCTCATGGCTTTCCCAAGCAGCAGTTGGTATATTGCATGATTTTTCACTGCTGACCAAGGGTTCTGATCTTTGGAAACGAAGCTGACTCAGAGGGTATTGATTTCCTTGGGCTTGCTGTTTACCAAAACAGTAAGCTACAGCAGCTGTACTTAGGTACTTACAGCAGATTCTGAAACATTAGAATAACACAGCATCCTTTTATATCCTTCCTTAGATACATGAGTGGTTTTAGAAGAAACAAGAACTAAAACTTATATTTTATTTTTATTCAGTTTGAACAGTGCGGTATTACATGGCTTACATCCTAGTTTTATCAGGGAAGCATCCTACTAGCCACTGACTTTTTTTTTAAGTAATTTGAAAGTGGGACTTCTTAAATTTATGGATTTTGCTCTGCTTTGTGTTTCACAAACACATTTTTGTCATATTTAAACAGCCAATATTCTATGGTAGAAGATGATGAGGACTTGCCCCATCACGATGAGAGAACATGGAACGTGGGAAATATCAACAGAAGCCAAGCTGAGAATCTGCTGCGGGGAAAGCGAGATGGAACATTCCTTGTTCGGGAAAGCAGCAAGCAAGGCTGCTATGCCTGCTCTGTTGTGTATGTATCCCAATTCGGGGATGAAGTAACCAACTTTTGAGGCACCTACCTTGAGCAAGCGGCAGATAGACACTTGTATGTGTATGGATCCTATTCGGCCTTTGGGCCTAGAAGCAGACAGACAAGTCCTAAGCCCATCCTTACTGCTGCTCCATTTCTTACATGTCTCAGACCTGTGCCACTCCCACAGATGAGCCTCATGCAGAAGAAGGGAAGACAAAGCATGGATGCACTCCTTCCTGTGCATCTGCTAAGTTCTGCCTATCTCCTGCCTTCCTAAGCTAACACAGCTTCTGGGGATTTGGGTTAAACCTAGGCTTTTACCATTATCCTGCCATAGAAGGCGGGAATTCTATGCAGAGACTAGCATCTTAAGATTTACTGCCAATATCTGGCTTAACTTTACTGACAAACTAAAAACTGTTGTTTTTTTTTTTTTCTCTTTAGGGTGGATGGAGAAGTAAAGCACTGTGTGATAAACAAAACACCTACTGGGTATGGATTTGCAGAGCCATATAACTTGTACAACTCACTCAAAGAACTGGTGCTACATTATCAACACACATCACTGGTGCAGCACAATGACTCTCTCAATGTCACACTAGCATACCCAGTATATGCACAGCAGAGGCGATGAAGATCTTAATACTCTGGGTTATTTGGTTTCTTTCTAAAGAAAAGATGTGACAACACTGAGGCCTCTGGAGAGAAAAGGCTTCTTTCAGCCTTACTCAAGAATTTGAGCTGCAGTATCAAAGCTGTCTGTCTTCAGATGGGACTAGAGCTTTTCTTCACAACTGCAGTGGGAGAGATCACAGTATAAAGCTGTGAACGTATGTTTCTAATCTGAAGTGCTTTTGTTTTTTTAATTAAGAAAACGAGAGAGAAATCTGAACCTGATCTCACTGCAGGGACATAGAGGCCTTTAACCATGGTGCTTGTTTACGACCACTTCTGAAGCTTTACCAGCTAGAACATTGGACTGTCCAGACACAAGGTATAAGAGGTCTTTGGCATTCGGTTATTGGAATCTCATGGTCACATCCTGACTTGGATTTGGTGTTGCTGCACTCAGTGGATCCAGACACACAACATTGGGGATTTTTTTTTTTTTTTTGTTTGTTTCTGGTGAATGATATGTAGCAGAATGGCACTTTCATTTTTAAGGGACACTTTAAAAGGACTTCAATTACGGTGTGTTGTTAAGAGTAATTGTAATAGCAAAGTGCCAGGAAGTGTTTTGTTTAGACATTTAAAAATCCTGTTTCAGGAATATATTTAAGACTGAAGAAACAGGACTTTCAATGGCATACAGTATATAATAATGTACATAGTATTGGATGACTAACTATCATTGATGGAAACTATCAATACCAAACTGCTTCTCTTTTCCCTTTTCTGTTTGCTGAAAGCTTCTTTCTTAGACCATGCTATGCAATACTGAATTTTCTTTGAGCTGTAATCTTCTCTCAAACGTATTTACAGGTTAAGCTTGTTTTTCTAGTTTCCTTGTCTTTTTTCTTTCTTTTGCCTGGGAATATTTTTCCTGACAATTATTTTTTGGTTACTCATTTTGTTGTTTGTTTTGTTTTGTTTTTCATGTACAGGAAGCCAGCAAGAGTTGGCTTCAGAATTAAAACTATGAAATATTTTACAGTTTTCTTTGTATAGAGTATTGAGCTACTGGCTCACAGTTTTGAAAGTTCATAATTTTTTTTTGACTAAATATTTTGTTGGGCAGTGCCTGATAAGCTTCAAAGCTGCTTTATTCAATAAAAAAATATATGAACCTTACAAAATATAACTGAGTCCAACAATATTGTTTCAGAAATATCTTTAGAATACGGTACCACACTATGTATGCTTCTTGAAGCATTTTGAACTTCTATTGTGATTGTCTTTGTATTTCAGAGACAAAAAATGGTATATCCTTCTCTGATAGTGGTTGCAGAAAAAAAACAGGAGAAATTTGGCTACTGGGGTAGATAGTTTGGATCTCAGAATTAATCACTCTTCACAGTAAATAAATGACTTCTTGACCTACTGTGGCAGAAATTTTGTCAGCATGTAAAGGTATTTTCATTTCATATGAAGGAAGTTTCTCTAATCTGTTGCCTAGGTTTGTTTTTTGTATTAGTATTGTGGAAAAAGAAAAGCTCCTGACTTTACTAAGAATAAGTAAATGTTTGGATACAACGTAGAGCTAATTAAGACTGGAAAATGTCAGTTTTGAAAATTATTAGGCTATCATATTTAACATTATGGATTTATTCTCGCAAGTTTGTAGGCCGTGGCAGCATCCAAAGTGAACATTTAAATAATTTCAGGCACCAGACATACAAAATTATGGTTTAGTTAAAGGAAGCAAATACGTGAATCCCACTAAAGCCAACTTATTGGTGATTCTGGGATAATTCACTGCTGGTAGTTTGCAATGTTTATTTATTGTCCTGACCACTGAAAAAATTCACACATTGCAGATCGATTAAATAATGAAGTTCAGAGAAATCTTGGAAAAGTTTTGACTAAGCAGACACGGTTTTATTCTTCCCCCAAGATGCAAAGGCAAGACCCATTACTATTAAAGAGAGTTTCACACAGAATCAAAAGAGTAAGAGCCATGGAGTTCTCTCATAATAGCTCAATTTTGGAGATACATGTGTTTTAATTCAAAGTATGCAGTGCTTGTTGAGCTTTTGGAAATAGTAAATTTGTCATTCTCCAGTCATTTTTATATTATCTTTTAATTTTACATTTTTCCTTAATTTCTGAGGCTGTAAGGCTTTTGATTTTATTTTGATTTTGTGCTCTCTTTTTGTTTTTGGTAAGTTGTCTTTGCTTTCCTGTAGATGTATTTTCTTACTAGAATTTATATCAAGAAACAAGATTCAACCAACATTAATGTTTCAAGATAGACACCACTTAAAAAATTACTCTGATTATTTTTTCTGAACAGAAGTTTAGTCTTCATCCCTTCCCTTCCTCATTCCACACTCTTTTCAGGCCTGTAGTACCACGTAAATTTGATTTGCTAATAACTGGTTTTTACTATGAAAAGCACCAACAATTATTCTAGCATGTCAGTTACACTACTGGGCTTGAAGTTACAAATTAGTTCAATATACAACAATCTAACACGTGTAGCAATCCAGGATATTCTTTGGACATATCTTAATTTTTGAATGTTAAATATTTTAAGAGTTAAATTGTATTTTTTTTTTCTCTATAAGCAAACTATATGTAATCTGAATTGATGTTTCACATAGCATTTGTCAAGAAATTTTATCATACTTAAGGCATTTGGATCTAATTTTCTTCATATTAAGAAAACCTCTGCTATGTCAGTGGGCCATATCCTTAGCATGCCCAGCCCAGTATGGTATATTATTTATTCCTTTTGTGCTGTACAGCTTCTCTTCATTTGTGGTTGTAGCAGAGAAAAAAAAAAATAGTGTGTGTGCAAATTTGGCACTTGCTTTTCTTGCACAAGCAACAATGAGAAATAAGCACTATGTTATGGGGATCAATGCTTAGGGCTTCTTAAGGGGATATTCTGCCTACACAGGGGCTGTGCAATTTGCGAGGATCACTTAGGCCCTCAAGTTGGCACAAGTGGATTTTTTTTGGTACTTACATATTGTGTGGCCTCTGCGTTTCCCTCCCTCCTCAATGCACAGAGCTGAGTCCTGCCAAAGGCCCTATTCACTGCAGAGTTGTTTGTCCCTAGTGTTCCATATCGTTCACTCTAGTTTTGATTTGATCTCAAACAGGCTAATGCAGAAAAAAGCATGTGGATGTAACTGAAGAAACACAGTGCTTTTTTGTATTTCTATTGACATGTTGGTTTTCTGTCTAAAAATAATTAAAGGATAAGGGGTTTTTTTTTGGTTTGGGGAATTTTTTGTTTTATTTTAAATCCCCGAGTTATGCTGCACTCTAGCAGCACTTTCACAAGGCCTTTGAAAGGTATGAAACGTAACACAGAGAACCAACAACCACAAGCAAAATTAAGAGTTTTCCTTAAGTTGAAATTTGAATTTGCAGCTTTGGGGATGTGTATCTGTGCATATGCGTGCCCACTTGCTGTGTTTATGTATCAGTAGATCCCAGTATAGGTGCATTTTCACCAAACATTATAATTTTGCTGGATTCATTAAGTGATATCATTAGCTTTGTTTGAAGACACACACACACACTAGACCTTTGTGGGTACAGCATGTTTCCAAATACAGTTAGAAAAATGAGTTTCTGTGTTGTTGGATATTTTCTTAAAAAAAAAAAAAAGCTTGTCTGTATGGTTCAGTTATCTAAGAAATCTTGTAAAGCAATCTGTAAAACCAAATCTTCAAATTTTCTATTTGGTGTCAACTGTTCTGTAGTGAAGAAATGGCTTTGTCTTGTAATTGGCAATGAAATAATAATGCTTGGGACAACATTCAGATGCTTCTAATGGGGAAAACTGCCGATTTTCACACAGTGCTTTTGCTATGCATGGTATTAAGTTGGGAAAGTGAATCCTGATAGTATTCTTTTTTCAGGGTCACTTTAGAAATGGGCAGCTCCAAGCACAATGCCTCCCATGGGACAAGGCTCCATAATGCAGCATTTTATGTAGAATCATGTTGTGTTTACTGCAGTTGAAGACTAAACTGGATTGTCGCAGTTGGCAATGTCACATTGCACTTGTCCTACTGAGATTGCATTAGCTGCCCAAGATGCTGCTATTTTTTTTCATTCTTATTTTTAAAAATAAAGCTCTGTTCTGTTAAATGTCTTTAAAACATTAAGATTATGTTGGTTTAAAATGGTCTTTGAGGAGGTGGAGGGTAAGGTGGGTTGTAAATTGCCTTTACAAGGCAACAATGAAAACACACCTCCTTGAAATTTTGTTCAAGCTATAGAATTGATGGAGCTGTGTCTTGTTTTTAAGTTGCTTTAAAAATTGTAATAAGTCTTCAAGCAGAATAAAGATTGTTTTGAAACTACATTTCAGTTTTTGAGGTGTCAGTAAGGATTGAGATGTCTATTCACCAGCATCCTTGGCTGACTTTTCCTGTCTATATGTGGCTTACTTCGAAAATGAGACCCAAATGGTAACTTTATTAGAGGAAACTAGGGAGAAGATAATTTCAGCTGAGTCACAACCATCCTATATATTGGACTGAGTGGAGTAGTTGAGTAGCTCCAAAATAGTTTTGTCTCAAACAGGGCCAAAATTACAGTTCTGTTCATCATACTCTTCCAAAAGCACTACAATATTCCTGGTCAGTGATCTGCCTCTTACACTGCAGATGAAGTTCCAGTTCTTCTGAAATGAGTGTCAGTTTTGTCACTGATTTCCATGAAGCTGGCCTATCGGCCTTTGTAGCTAGAGGTCATTTGTAAGCTTCTTGGCTGCATCTAATTGTGCAAATGAACATGAGAATAAAGCAGGGGGGTTGGGGAAGACTGGACAAGACCGATTTCTGAGTATTGTTTTCTTCCCTTCATTTATTGGTATGTCCTATCTGATTTCTTCAAGCTCATCCATAATCTTACTCCAGGAGAGGTCCTTCAGGGAAGTCAGCCAGCAACTCTGGAAGCAGAAGGAGATTCTTATACCCCTTTTGCCCAAAGTCTCCATTCCAAAATCTGCCCACAGTTTGCTTGCGGTAGTCATTTAATACCACCTGACTGAGGTATTCAGGTAGCATAGGCTTGAAGCTATTTTTAATAATCACAGCATTGTCACTGGTCCTTAGAGGTTCTTATAAGTAACTTAGACTAAAGACTATTACCGTACTTTAGCTTACTTAATAGAAAGTGGCTTGAGATTTCTGATGAACGTACCTGCTGCAGTTTTTCTCGGTAAGCCGATTCTTTTAAACAAACACTGAGTT
>NW_008618864.1:41210-41841 GCF_000691845.1 Merops nubicus | reverse complement strand
TCCTGCTCCCTGAACCCATGTTGAGCCACACAGACACTTCTGGAGCTGTAGAGCTCAAAATATAAAAATAAGGTTAGTTAGGTCATCAATCATGCATTGTCCATCATCAGCTATTGAGAGAATTTAAGATTGGTTGATCATAATCTGCAGAAATCTATGGACCAGCAGATTTCTTGCCTATATCATACATTGTATAGCAATCACTCCTGGCAGACTGGAAAAATAGTTCACAAAAATGTCATTCTATTTTTGCTATCTGCAGACAAACACACCCCCACTTTCCTTTTCTGCTTTCTTGCTAAGGCTTGACAGTCACTTCTTGTAGGAAATATGAAAAACTACTTAAATATATATTTATGCAGTTGCAAGTGGGTGCGATATTTTTAAAGGCTTGGAAATGTTCGTGGTTTTATTTTTCTCCCCAAGCCGCTTGACTCATGCAAAGTTGTGTGCGAGTAACCGCACAAATCCTTTTGTCTGAGCTGTGGAGCCAAAAGGGGAAGAGGAGATTTTAAAACTTCCCACTGTTGCTCTCTCTGGGCTTCACTGCAGGGACAGGTGGCATCTCCTCCCCTCCACCCCCAGCATCCCACCCCACCCAGCACCCAGGCTTGCCTGCCGCCCCTGGCCC
>NW_008618864.1:0-41179 GCF_000691845.1 Merops nubicus | reverse complement strand
CAAGGTCCCCCACTCCACTGATCATTGGCAGGTGCTGCTTCTTGCCACCTGTGAGGGCTCCCAACAGGGCAGCCCTCCCTTGCACCATGGTGAACAGCCCCGCTTAAAAAGTAAGCCATTTGGCTTTCCCTGCGGGACAACACATGAGGGAGTGGGGTCAGCTGCTCTTCCCGCTGGACGTGGGCTGTACAAAAGGCACTAGGCTTTTCCTGCCACGTCCAAAAACAGAAAATGCACACGCTAGGGACATGGCTCTGTCCTCTTTTTTACTTCAGTCCCTTTAAGGACCTATGTCATCAAACATATAGAGTACTAAAAATAGAAACTGCAGGGAACTTCCAAGGGGTAAACAGATAGCAGTTGATCAGCCTCTATTCAAACTTTGGATAATCTGCAGGGACCAGCTCTTTAGCCTCTGAACAGCAATCAGATAACCAGAAACATCCTGACAGTTCTTTGAAAAAGCAAATTTTAATCCACGGCTGTGCCAGGCCACGTTTCCTGCCAGAACAGCACTGCAAGGACAGGTCTTGTGCTGTTCTTTCCTTTGCGAAGAACTTACCTTTGCATACTAAAAGGAGGAGTTCAGACCACTGATTTAAACATGTGCAAATATTGACAGGAGAAAAATTTTAACAGGTAACACAGAAAAGGATCTAAATCCTGACATCCGCAGGTGATGAACAAACACCATGGACAAAACTGGACATGAATGTATTTAATTCGGATGATGATTTCACTGCTGTGTGTCTGGTATTCCTCACTCATTAGAAGACTGTAGCCTAAGAAGAAAGATAAATAATTCATACCTGAGAGCATTTATTTCTCTATAAATGTTTATTACCTATATGTTTTACTTTATTTTTCCACAAATCTTTTGCTTTGGTGTAAAACAGACATTCTGTGAAGGTTGCTGGATTAATCCTTTTCACATTTTTTACGTTGCAGCTGCCCAAAGTACTTCCTGGGGGTCTTCATAGACAGCAGGATGACCATGAGCCAGCAGTGTGCCCTGGTAGCCAAGAAGGCCAATGGCATCCTGGGGTGCATTAGAAAGGGTGTGGTTAGTTGGTCAAGAGAGGTTCTCCTCCCCCTCTACTCTGCATTGGTGAGACCGCATCTGGAATATTGTGTCCAGTTCTGGGCCCCTCAGTTCAAGAGGGACAGGGAGCTGCTGGAGAGAGTCCAGCATAGGGCTACAAAGATGATTAAGGGAGTGGGGCATCTCCCTTATGAGGAAAGGCTGAGGGAGCTGGGTCTCTTTAGCCTGGAGAAAAGGAGACTGAGGGGTGACCTCATCAATGTTTACAAATATGTAAGGGGTGAGTGTCAGGAAGATGGGATTAAGCTTTTTTCAGTGATGACCTGTGACAGGACAAGGGGTAATGAGTGCAAATTGGAGTATAGGAGGTTCAAGGTGAATATCAGGAAAATGTTTTTTACTGTGAGGGTGACGGAGCACTGGAACAGGCTGCCCAGAGAGGCTGTGGAGTCTTTGGTGAGTCTCCTTCACTGGAGACATTCAAAACCCGCCTGGACGTCTTCCTGTGTGATGTACTCTAGGTGATCCTGCTCTGGCAGGGGGGTTGGACTAGATGATCTTTCTAGGTCCCTTCCAACCCCTATGATTCTATGATTCTGTGATTCTATGATTCTATGATTCAGCAGACGTGTCCACAGGATGTTAGGTGGAACAGGCAATCCAAGAGTCAAGGTTTGGTGACTTCCCTGCAGGGAATCACGTATCTGTTTGTGGGACAGGGTGGTCCATTACACCTGCCTGTCCAGTGCCCATGGCAGTGCTCCATACTGATGCTGGCTTGTGTGCCTCCGGGCCTGTTGCTGCACCCAGGGGAATGAGACGCTGCCCTTACCTATCTAAAAGGTGGATGTAGCGACTCTTAGCATATCGTATGCTGTGAGTCTGGTTGGGAGTAGACAACTGAAAGGGAATGAAGTGCAAATTTGAAAGGAATGCAAATCCAGCCACTGTCAGAGATGGGGGCAGCTGTGCCATGCCATATCAGGGGGCAGAAGCGAAGGGAACAGCCTTTGACCTCACCCTTTAGGCAAGGGTGCAGACTACACTGTGCTGGGGCTGCAGGCACTTTCCACTTTGCCTGTGAAATCCATGTGGGACTATTATTCTGTTGGGTGAAGTTTGCCACTTAGAAACAGTGGCTTTTGGCATGTTCATGCAATTTGCAGCTCTTCCCTGTTTTAGGAAGACAGTGAGGTTGAACATTTTGAGGTGGGATTCATCTCATCTGATTTTAAGCACCTAAAAGGTTTGTCATCAAAGCCATCTGGCAAAGCTCTCTTCACAGAGAAAGCCAGGCAACTCCTCAGGGTGATTCACCCCACCTACATCAGATACTATTCTTAGGATTCGGTGAATCATGCTCTGGATCACTCCACTGACTGGAAGGGGAGCCCAGGCAAATGGCTTACACTTAGACGTGCAGCTTTAAGGTGGCTAAGGTTAGATGAACTTAGTCTCTCCCCTGCTGATAGTTCAAGCTTTAATCTTTCCAGTACCAACTGCATTATCTTTTGTTCTTAGGCATAATGATAAGTGGCAATTAATTTGGGGCAGGAAGTTCAGCTGGTTTATAGAATTTGGGTCTTTCATAGCAGTTGAGAAGGTGGAAGACAGGATAAAAAAGATGCTGGGCTGTATCTCCACTGGAGCTGTGATGCTGGACTCCATGCAGAGGGGTGCAGATAAGCAGTAATGCCAGGATACTGCCAGCTTCTCTGGCTGCTACACAACAAAACCTGTCACTGCCTCAGGCCTGGTTTACTGGTGCCTTCTAACGGTCTGTGTATGTGAATGCTGTAGACCTGTCCTATGGGGAATACTTTGCTGTGTTGCCAGCCATTTGGTTAACTAAAAAGACACAGATGAAGAAAATGCTGCTGTTTTTTCCAAGGGACATCAGCTTGTTAGTCACCACATCTGTATTTCCTTTCTTATGCAGGGGAATCTTGGGGAACTTGACTTTCTTTCCTTCCAGCTGATCCATAGCCAAGAACACAGGGTGGGATATTGTGACAATAAAACTAAGAACTTCAGTCAAATTACCTCCTAGTCACACTGAGCTCTACCTCAAGGCAGGAAAGCTGTGTGAAATTCCCCATTCATCTACTACATGGAAAATACAAGAAGGTGACAGACTCTACAATTTTTGGGGGGTATAGGAGTATATGCATATCTACCTCAGATAAACCCAACCCTTCAGTGGAGAAGGCTCTGCTGGGAAGGGTCTGCAGAGTGTATGAGGAGTTTCCCAGTCCAGCTGGAATATTTGGCCTTGCATATAGCATCAGCAGCTAGAGTAGATGCAGTGGCAGGTCTGAGGCAAGAAGAACATTTTGAAGGAAAGCTTCAGGAGACTTGAGATGAAAGAGGAGAAGCTGTTATGGAAACAGCAGTTGCTCTACTGATAATAGACAATATAAACAAGAAAGCTGTGTACTGCCAAAGAACCCATGAGCACCAGGAGTCCTCAGGATATATGAATAAGATGCTCAGAATGAGTTCATGGCATTGCACCTCTTTATGGTAGACACTGTAGGTTTCTGGACAAAAGAACAGTGCTCCTAGGTGAAAACAGACCAACTGACCTAGCCAGCGAATACATGTGTGCAAACACTCTCCTGAAGGGCTGTGAGTGTTTCAGGGGATGCGAAGGGACAAAATGATTAATAAAAAATAAAAATTAAAAAAAAAATAAAGCCAAGTGGTGTAAAAATACACACAATTGAACGATGATGATGTTTCAAAATGTCTTGATCTTTGTTAGCAACAACAGTGTAACTAAAACAGAAACCTTGTCATGGTCTGTCTGTTTCCCACTGTAATCTTGGTAGGCACAGATGGGTAAGGTCTCATCCATGTCTCTCCACAGCAGAAAATGCCTCTTATCTGGCTGGGCCACATGGGCTTCCAGCAGGGTTTGGCCAGAGGCTGGACCCAAGTCGTTAGCTCAAGTCACTTGGTTGTGTGTGCACTCTTCTGGCCAGCTGTGTGTGACAGCTCCTGGCTAATGCTCGCTCAAAACAGCCATTTTCACAGGACAGGAGCAGAGGAGAAGGGAAAAGGATTGCTATTAAAGGCTTGGTAAGAATTGTTTTCATAAGAATCATCCTTTTGGTGTCACATACAGAACAGCACATCCTCTATTAAGATGGTTCAAGAAAGCTTTTTTTACTGAGGACGGTGGTTAGCTGCGGCAATTAAATGAGTAGGTTTCCCTTTCTTATTTTAAGAACATCCATAACCACATGAAAGTGCACACTCCCTCAGCATGACTATGCTGAAGACACTGTGACTGCAGTACCTGCAGGGACACCTGGAGTCATCTGACATTTGTTAGTTAAATACAACCAGTAACATGGCCTTAGGTTTGAAGACCAGCTCACTAATTGAGAATGCATTCAGACTCTTAGTTAGACTGTGCCAATGAATAGCCATCATTTCAAAATGCCATATCCCCCCCATTTTCCAAACTCATTTACCCCTTGAAAATGGTATAAAGTTGGTGAAAAGTGTCATGAGAAGCCTGAGAAATATATGTCAATGCCTCAGTAAGGAAGGAACTCTGCTGCATGAGTGAAACAGACAGCTGTAGGAGGTTTCCAAAAGGGGCACTTTGGACCTTGGAAGATGAGTCTACCACAGCTTCATAACTGTATCCCATCCTTATTGCATTGATTTTCAAATCAGATTTACTATATTCATCTCCAGTCAAAAAGAAAGACTAGGGTCTTTCTGACTGCCCTCAAATCTTAGTATTTCAGCCACTGACAGGGCAACCCGCTGAAGAAGGACAAAGCTGCTTCTGCCCATGCACTTGGGTTGTTTTCAGTGGCAATGGGGCTGCAAGAGAAGGTGGTGGCTAGCTTATACCATGGTATGAAATCAGGATACACCTGAGGAACATCCCTGATCTCAGAAACTCTTAAGAAAGTGTTTCCATACCTGGTAAAATGTATGTAGGCCTTGACAGATGTGTGTCCATGCCTAATTCAACATGTTGTTTTCTTCTTTGAGCTGTCATCTTCAGCTTAGCTTACAACAAGCACCAACACAAGTTAGGCAGCTGGTTTCTTCTGAGATGTGGTTTGCTTGGTGGTTTGGTTTTTTTTTTTTTTTTAATGTCAGCTCTATTCTGTACAGTCTTGAAGCTGATATAGCTGACTGTATGCTCCCCACATAAAAAATACTGGGTACCTGTGAGTATCAGTCCCAGCAGATTCTTCACATCTGAAGTCTCTACATTTTCACTACTGCAGGTTTTGAAGCAAACCTGGCTCTGGAGCTTAGAGAACTAGCTCCCACTGAGAGAGTGACACCACGAGACCTGGAAAAAAGCTTTTCTTCCAGTATCTTCTTGAGCTACCCTTTTGAGTGATCAGTTTCCTGGGAGGTCTACTTGAATGCAAGGGGAAGGGTCAAGGCAGAAAATTATGTCAAAATTATTTACTAATTTTTGTATTCACATTTTCTTAAAGCTTGGATTTACTTATCTTTTTCATTTTGCTCTGCACACCATTAAGGGCAAAATTTTCCATCCCAGCATCTTTATCAATTTAAAATTGATGTATTTGCTAGAGATGGTGGATTTGATAATCCAAGGCTACATTCCTGTGTCAGATAAAAAGCCCACTTAGCAACAAGATGTTGTTGCTCCATGCATTCTCCATCTTTTCCTAAAAATTAATCTAGTCATGGACCTTGACAGACACTAGGAACGCAAGGCTCAGCATGCATATACTAGAGTTGACCAAGAATAGTTCCACAAGGCCGGTTCTCATTGAAAAAACCTCATTGCTTTGATATGAAACCCTCACAAGCATTATGGATTCAGCAGAACTTTCTGAATGTTAAAAATCAAAACCAGGACTCCATTTTCCATATAAACAGTTCTTTAGTAGTAGTAGTCACTTAGCATATGTGAGGTCTAGGGCAGCCTCGGGTGAACAGTGTCTGGAGTCAGGTATAAGGCATCTTAGGTGAATGCTTTTCCCATCAGACTAAAGGGTTAGCTTCAATCCACTGGTGAATTTACTCCATATAAATAAAAATATTCAGTGGCATTTGCTTTTGTACAGCAAAAAGCCTCAAGCTTCTTGAAAACTAGGCAGGTGTCAGTTGAGGCAGGCAACTGTATAACTGTAAAGACAGTGATGTTTTCCTCTAAGCAGTTTGATTTCTTGGTTCTTTGCTGAGTATTACAGCTCAAGAAATTACATCTCCATCAGAACTACTTTTAGATTAGTACTCTCATTTCAAGGCCTAGCTGGTCTGAAGTGTGAGTCTGCCTTTGGATTCTAAAGGACTAAAGTCTGGGTGGTTTTTCTGCCATGAGAAACCATCTCATACAGTTGTGGAAATCACAGACCTTCTCCTTAGAACAGGTAAAACCTAAAAACAGAACAGGAAACCAAACCCAGCCAGATGTGAGTATGATACAGAAACCAGACGAGACTGGTGTTTTCATAACTGTCCTTTATCTACTCAGAAATGAAAGGTATTTTAGATCCTCTATTTTGGTTTGGCTCATTTTTACTGAAAAGATCAATATTGCCTAGTCTTTTGGATCAGAAGCATGAACATTTGAACACGGCAGTAACAAATCCACCAATGAATGTGTTAGAAGCTTTTATGGCTCTAAAAATGTGCCACAGTGTAACTAATCGTTAACTGATTAGAAGCTACAAGTCAGAAAAGACCCTTGGGTCTTTGTTTCAACCACCTTCTCTCCACACTGTTCCAAACCCAGCACAAAGTCATGTGAACAAGAAATGGACAAATATATATGACATGGCTCTGTGTGCCAAAAATCTCCTTAGGTTCGGTGACTCCATCTAATCCCAGCACAAGAATCTCCCTAGAATTATCTTCATTCCCTATAGACAGATTTGGCTGCCACTCAGGTTACTATTTTTACTGTTAAATTAAAGTGATTAGCCATACATACTTGCTATGCTAAAGTATTTTTAAACTTCTTCTGCTTTCTTTACCAACATTTTAAAATGTGACTGAACAGAAGTCACTGGTTAGTCCTAGCCTTGAAGAAATGCATAAAAGAAAGTTTTCTCCTATCATTTGCATGGGAGCAGTATCGAAGTGCAAGAATCTTGAGTGGGTGATAGAATTACACCAGAGGTATTAATTAAAGAAGGTTTGGTAGAAGAAAAGTCACATTAAAACTTCACCCAACCCCTTTTCGAAGGTGTTGGGGGAACACCTGCTCAAGTGCTGTTCAGCTAGTGAAATGGTGATCATATCCACTAGGTAATTTATTTCTTTTTCAATATTTTATCTAGCCCTGATGATACTACATTTGTAAGTGAGAAAGAGTTAATCATCATTTACATTTAATTTCGCTGCCACAAGCTCCTGTGGAGTGCTTTTCTACTAGTGTCACAGAAAACTGTTCCCGTTGCGTGCTTCACTGCGTGCACCCAGTGTACCTGAATGATATTTGAAATGGAAAATAGGACTTGTATTTCCTGACTAGAGGACTTGACTATTCTTACAGATGCTCAAGTTTCTTGAGCCCTTTGTCCACTGAATCTAAACTATAAACTTTTTAAAAATATTGTTTCCCCAGGGGGGAGTTTCTTTTTTTTTTTTTATGTTTTTCTCCATGTTCACCTCCCTGTCTGGAAAATAAGCTCAGGGGAGGGAAGAAGAGAGGGCAAAGTGGCAGTTTGATCAGGTGCTTGGTTTAGCTGGTCACCAGCAGTCACTTTTGGGATGGGACAAAGAGTCAATGTGAGAGCAAATTCACAGGGGCTGGTGAAAAGCTGTTCTTGTGGTCGTCACTTGAATCAAGAAGGTTCATCTTTTTCTGTCTGTTTTATTGTGGAGTTAGCTGGGAGTGGCAGGGCAGGAAGTGGCTTTTCGTTAGCCGTAAGGGCAAAGGGAGGTGTACATTTCCTCTTCTAAAAGTGCAATGCACAAAGCTGCTCAAGGGCTTTTTTTGTGTGTGAAGACAGGCATATAGGACAAGTCAGTAAGCAATTGTCACTGCTGCAGCACCAGCTTGTGCTGTGAACACCAGAAGTATCAGCATCATAAACCATAAATTTCTATGACACTAGCATTTCAGTCACAAGTCCCATAGCTACCTTTTTTTCTCAGGTTGGCGGTGGAAATTCACACCTCAGTCTGTTGTCTTATCAAACCTGAATCTGTGAGAAAACCCTTATACAGTGCCCAACTCAAAGAAGATCAGTTCATAAATTGGTAACTCATCTGTTTCAAAGATAGTGGAAATCTTAGACTATGTATGGTTGTGGTCTCCTTCATCTAGAAAAGCAGATGATGAAAAAAATAGAAGAAGAAACAAATAGTATGACAAAGATGGCTGAAGGTGTGAAACAGCTTCACTGGGAGGGGACATAAGCTAGACTAGGGTGCTTCAGCGAGGAAAAAAGGCTGATGAGGAGGTGTGATAGGTACAACCACTTCTGAAAGACGTGGAGAAAATTTAGTCACTGTTTCTCAGTACACAAGGTCCAAGGGCACCAGATGAACTTAACAAGTGGATTGTTTAGAATACATGAATACAAATAATACATAGGTGAACTGTGAAGTTCTTTGACCTGGGAAACTCTGAATAGCAAAGAGTAATTAGTCAAATTCATGGCAGTCAAAACCATCAGGAATACTGAACAAAAAAACTGCTGTTACAACTGCCAAGCAGTAAAATCCTTAGACTGCAGGTAGAGCTGAAGCAGTGATAAACCACTTATCTATTAACCTATCATAGGTTGACTAATCAAGTATCTGAAAAAAAGTTATTGAGATAATTCAAACCTAGATTTCAAATTTGTTAAGGATTTAGGGGTTAGGTTTACTATAGCTTCAGCTGCAATGTTCATCACCACATAGTTCTTTGAACTTCTGCATTCAGAAATGTGGGGCATTGTTCTGTTTGGGATGTTTTTCCAGAATTTTTTTTCAAACTTGGGTCTCATGAGTATTACTTTTTTTTTTTTAAAGTCACCAGTAGATCATGACTAATCTAATAAAAGTTTTGGAAAAAAATCTGTCAGAATTTCAGCTCCACAAGTGGATGTGAAACTCACTTTCAAACTCTGGGATGTACAGTACCATAGCTACATGTACTAGAATTACACCAAGTATTCGTCAACATAAACAAAAAAGGGGCTATTCTTACTGTGTTCTTATGACCTTTTGCTTCAAAGGCAAATGCAAGCTTAATTTCTAGTATTTCTCAGCTTTTGCAGAGGCATTCTAAGAGGCTCAGTTTTAAACAAGATTGAACATGCTCACAGCTGAAATCTAAATGGGTTCTGCATCCCTGTAGAAATGTTCTGCTTAAGTGTTTGATCCTTAATGCAGTTCACACTCTGCCCACAGCAAATGTTCCACCCAGCTGCTGTTCTCCCCATTAACAGAGAAAGGAAGAAGAATTAAGGTACTGCTCTATCCAAACATGTTGAAGCCAAGAGTTCAGTAGATGCCATCCAATATGCTGTGGCCTATAATAGACTGGGTAATTGCCTGCCCATATATTCCAGAACTCATATTGCACCAAAGAACATTTGCTTTGTTACGAACATTTTCCTGATCACTTAGTCCTTTTAATTTCCAGTCATTCAAATAGGGCTTTCTCATCCTTTCCATTCTGGAAATCTCTTCCCAAAAAGGATAAAAAATGAGGATTATTTCTCATTATTACTCAGTGATCAGCCATAAGGGGAAGTTTTGTCTTGGCGGTGGAAGGAAGGAAAATAGAAACCCTAGGATCATGCTAGATTCAGCCCATTCATCCCTGAATTATCATAGGTCAGTCATTGCACTTTCGTCAGATGCATTTCTAAATTTGTATCCCTCCTGCCATTTGTCTGTTTTTTCATTGTCCATTACTTGAACAAGAACTAGTAAAATGGAATCTCTTTCTATTTGCAAACACTACAAATACAAAAACCAAAATGAAACAACTTCTTTCAGAAGACAACAGTGAGAAATAAAAAGTCATGCTGGTACAAAGCTATATCTTTCTGAATAATTTTGAAGCCAAATATCCCAGTTCCTCCTATTTAGCAGTACATGCAGAAACATCTGAAATTCATTCCAGTCACTAGATGAAGCTCTGTCACAAGAGAAAGTATGTAACATGGGCCTGATAAACTTTGTCTTATTCTTTGATTCCTCAGTTTCACCCAGTAGCCTCACACCCATTTTACACCATTTTTAGTTTTGTGTGAGAATAGGCATTAAGTGGCAGGAATCTGTGCAAAAGCTCTTTGTCTGTCAGGCCAGGCTGTTCATGGAAACCCCACTGATGACTCTCATCAGCTTGCCTCTTCAATCTAGATGGCTCTGCAGAGAAGTGGACACAATTCACCTAAAATATTCATATATAAAAAATTGATTCATCCCCCTCTGAAAATATGTGTGGGTTCTTCCCTCCTCAAATTCTTTCTTTTTCCGTTTGTTCTGTCTTTAGTCGGGGTCACCTGACTACTACACTGAGTAATACAGTGTATTAAGCAAGCAGGAATTCATGTGAGTGTGTATTAAATTACCCAGTGCAAGCTTGTCATTGCAATTGGTCATATTTCTTCGTTTTCTCTGTTTCAGCAAAGCCTTAGCTCTTAGCTTTCTGCCACAAGCTTCTTTGAGGTTGGGAGGAAAGGCATGAAAGAACATTCAACCCATACAAAATGAAAAGTGAAAAATTAGGCACATGCACAAAAAAAGAAAAAAAACTCTGAAAGTTAACGGAAGCAATTTCTACAGGCTCTGTAATTGCTAAGCTTCCACTTTTAGCATCTGGGAGAAATAACTAAGGACTGTGCACCTCTGAAAGAGCGTTGTGATAGTATATCCACACACTAAGTTCAGTAAACCAATATCACTACCAGACTCCATCAATACCAATCTCTTTTGTGGGAGTTACTCCTCTCTATGGAAACAAGTAAACATTCACAGGCCCAGAACAAGCATAGACAACTAGGAGGGCTATGATGGCCTAGTAGCTAGATTTCTCACTGGGGCATAGAGGAGAACGAGGTTCAAGATTCTACTCTGGCATCCATTTAATTATTTATACACCCCAACAGACACTATTTATTTACTTCCATAGCACTAACAAGAGATCTCACTTGAAAAAGTCTTGTTCCGAGTACCCATAAACATCATGGTGAGACTACTCCATGACATCATGAAAAAGATGGGGTTTTATTCTGAAACAGACTCAGAGACAGAATCTCATTAGTGTTTAGCCATTCCAGTGAGCAGAAGACTGGACTCCTTTCCTCATGGATTTTGTCCCATCTAAAAAGTGGTATTATTTATATTTCATTTACTTTCGTGACAGAAGCAAACTATTGCCTGCCACAGATGTGGCAAAAAAAAAAAAAAATGCATGCCTGCTGGTGTGTTGGTCTGCTAAGCTGATACCTTTTCAGTGATCTCTGGAGTATAGAAGCAAACCAAGGACTGCTGTAAATAGACTTTGAAGTCACTTGAAATAGGATTTGCTTGTGGATCTGTTCAGCAGTATGGCATCACCTTGTTGTATCTGCATCCAAGCAAAACAACCCCAAGAGGAAATGACCAAGGTTGTAAAAGCTCAGAGTCAGGGTTGACAGACCAAGAGCTCTGGCCCCAGAATTGAGGTTGTGGAGAAGATTTTGTTATGAATCAGCTTAGCTGAGAAACAATTTTTTGGAGGATTATGGAGAGAACAGCTAACAGCAGGATAATTTGATTAGAGACATGGAATTAGATGAAGGAGTGGCTTAAAATAAACTGCTTAGATATTTTAAAGCTATGACTAATCGGAAAGACTGGGAGAGTGCTCTGGATATTTTTTGGTTAGATTTTCAAAGAAAATATTCAAGAAGATTTGCTAGTGGCAAAGGCTGCATAGACGAGGAAGTCATGTGAGCACAAGAAAAAGGAGTGGGGCAGAGGTAACAGACCCTAAAAAGCTGGTTCAGAAGTCTCTTTCATTGGCAGGGCACAGCTTAGGACTTCACAGTACACATGGGATGTCCTTCCAGTGTGGACTAGGAAATTTTTTTCTTAGTTTTAATACCATATTGTGATTGCTGTTTACTTCAAATGGAAACTGAACCATCACAACAGTGAATATTATAATCTGCCAGAAGGCTTTGGGAGGCAGAAAGTCTATATCACACTGTATGCTTGGGATGGGCTTGCAGCAGTAACAATGCCAGATTTCACCTGTGTGCTTACATACCCTGGGTCTGAATTGCTGGTGATCCTCAACGCCCTCAACTCCTTCTTGAACTGAATCTAAATCCTTTGAAAAGCTGAGGCTTGATTCTCAGTCTCATTTTGAAATCAGCAGCCAGGAAGCAAAACCTGAATAAATTTACCCATATCAAGCTGCCGTGTGCATTAGGAGCAATGAGAGAAAGTTCTCTGTACAAACTTACTCAAGTAAAACAGAACTATCATGCTGACTTAGCTCAACTATTCAGTCAGATAACTCTGTCACTCTAAGTCAGGGATACAGGAGAGGTAGCTTTGATCATCGACCCTTCTTTAGAAGTAGAAAAAGTGCAGCTAAGATAACTTGAGATGATTGAAAAGCCCAGTAGAGTGTGTAGCTGCAACTTGCAAAAGTTTTAGTGTCTCTGTAGTACCCAGTAGCTTTTGCGTAGGCTTTCACTTCAGTGTTGTGAATGTCACTGGAAACCTGCTAGAAAAGTTAGATAGTGAAGCTGTAATTATGTCTTTCTTCATGCGTACATTGATGGATGTGTCTCTTTAGAATCCAGTTATACCCATATGTTTTCCTGAGTTTATTTACATTATGTTAAGAATAAAGCAAAGTTTGAAGGTGTGTCACTCAATGCATTGTAGCATGGGCTCCCCAGTGGGCCAAATACAGGCAGCTAACAAGTTTTTTAGCTCATTAGCCTTCAGCCTAACACAGTGTTTGAGGTGCATGAGTTGCATTGCTTGAGCTAACGTGAGTGCTTTTTTAGTCTATTGAGACAGGAACCCTGAAAAAGCAGGAACAGGGTTCAAAAAGAAAGGGGAAGTTTATGCTCATGGGACTGATTTTTCTGCCCAGCAAAATAATCAGGAAATTCCTGAATGGCAGTGAATGTTGTCACAGTTGTGGTATAGATGTGGTGCAAAAGCTACTAGCCATTTGTTCTCCCCAGTGCTGTTTCTGGTGTTAAACTGAACCACATCCTTACACAGCCAGTGAAGCACAACACACTTTGTAGTGCTGCAGCTCAGGAAAGCGAGGAAACCTGCTGTTTTGTAGTTGACACACATAGCACCATCATGGGTGTGTGGGCCTCCAGTGGGGCTCTCCTTGTCTGGCAAAGTCCAGCAATGTTGCACTAAGCCAAATGGCTTGATTATCCCAGAACTCCATTTGAACATGCCTGGGCTGTTGTTGGGGTATTATAGACCTCCCAACCTCTGCCCACCAGCAGATGCGCATTTCCCTACCTGCAGCACTCTGGGACCTGACTTGCAATGGACCTGTTGTCTCAGTCCTTACAGTGGAGAGGTGTTGAGCACCTACAGATTGTTTTGACTTCTTGGGATTCAGAGACATTCATCACCAAGTGGGAATGATACAACAGTTTTTAAGTCCTAAAAGAGGAAATAGAGAGTGGGATCTGTTTCTCTGTCACATCTCTGCTAATACCCACTCATTACGTCAGGCCAGCCACAGGTTTGCTATACAATTAATGACTCAAAACCACAGCTAGCTTTCAGAACCCTCCACTGTATACCTGTTAGCTCTCTGCTCCCTCACTGCACTCAGAATTCATCATCCACAACATAGACAATGCTTCCACTTGACATTTCATCTGGAAGAAGGAGAAACTTCACATTTCAAATTGTGTGACTGAGAGATTTTATTAGACACTTCAGAGCTGTAACTCCTTGATGTTGCTCCCCATTGTATCTAGAATAATGTGGATAAAATAGAAATTATGAAAGCTGTTTCTCTATTATGGCCAATCTGTTCTGTAGGCCTCATTAGGCCTTGGGTATACTGATTCTCATTAAAACATGAAGTCTAAATGCTTAAAATATTTCCTGAGTATGGACCATTACTCTACGACTGTGCAGATACTATTTTGTACTCTCAGCTTGCTCTTCTCTCATCCAGACTCCACCTCAACATCATGAGAATGACAGCACAATTCTACAAAAAAAATGAAACACTGAGAAAGACTTTTAATATCTTTTAATGCTTATTTAGATCTCATTATTTTTATTTTATTTTACTTTTTTTTTTTTCTGGAAGACAACTGTAATCTTATTGTTCATTACTCTACTTAATTTCCCCTGCCTTTGTAGAGGCAGATGCTCTGTAGAGTATCAGAGACCAGATAGCCTGCCTAATTTCCCAAAAATCCAAGGAAAACTGATACTTCCTCATGGACATTCTGGAGATTGTTAAATACTCCTCTCAAATGTTCAGCAGAATAATAATTAAAATAATAATCCTTCTCTCCACCTTTAGCTTCAGAAGGAGCCTCATAACCAATAAGCAGTAAGGATTAAGTCTTTAAGTTATCCTCCCAATAGAACCAGTAGTTTAAGTACTGCTCTCTCCCAAGTCACCAGCCTGCTTTCACCTTCTGTTTTTCCTCTCTGGTTCTCATCCAGTGAAGAAATGTTCAAAGGATTAAGTCTGGTATTGGGAGAACTAGCTCGCTGAGGAACAGATTTAGGTTTTTGGATGAGCAGTAGAAAAGCTTCCAGAAGTTTTGAAGAATTTTTCTGTATACATTTTTGTATGACTATGCTTATATTTTTTCCCACTTTCCAATTTTTCCCTTCAACACAGCCTACCAACTTGTGGGCTGTATTGCGTTATCTTGCAGCTGTAGTAGTGTGAAGACACCAGTTCCTGTAGGCAGGAATAATGGTTGGACAGCCTAATGCCATTTCTGAACTGGTATCATTTCTCTAACAGCACTTGCAGGGGATATTTCGTGTTCCTGAAGATCTTCTTTTAACCTTCACTAGACACAGGGCTGTGCTATGCACATAGAGTTAAGTAGTGCCTTACAGTATAGCTTCTCAGTGGTCCTGGGACCAGCAGATCTGGGACACCCCAGAGCTGTGCGGACCAGCAGAATGATTTCGAATTTTCTGGGTGGGCAACTTGGAAATTATAACACCAAAATCTACTAAGAGTAAAATAATCAGAACAAGTCTTCTGAGGAGCAGCTGAGGGAACTGGGATTATTTAGGCTGGACAAAAGACGGCTCAGAGGAGACCTTGTTGCTCTCTACAACCACCTGAAAAGGTGTGGCAGAAAAGTGGATGTTGGTCTCTTGTCCCAGAAAACGAGTGTTAGGACAAGAGGAAATGTCCTCTAGTTGCTTCAGGGGAGGTTTAGGCTGGATATTAGGAAAAAATCCTTCACCAAATGAGTTGTCAAGCATTGGAACAGGCTGCCCAGGGAAGTGGTTCAGTCACAGTCTCTGAAAATATTTAAAACATGTGTAGCCATCATGCTTAATGGCATTATTTAGTGGTGGACTTGGTGCTAGATTAACGTTTGGACATGATGATCTTAAACGTCATTTCCAACCTAAATGATTCTATGATTCTAATCCAAACTCAGAAATATCATGTTTGATTTATTTAGCAAGGCATATGTAGTTTTAGTCTAGGTCTTTCTGTACTAATTTGTCTTCATTAATCTCCAAGAAAGTCACACTACTGTGGTTTTTTTACTGATTTCTCCTTTATGATATAAATCTGAGAGAATGTAGAATGGGATGAAATACATTAAGTTAAGGTTCAGCTTTTAGAGGTATTTTATGCATAAAGTCAACTACACAATGAACTCTCTATTGAATACGTGTAAGTATTTGTAACAGTCAGATGTAGATTTGCAAGATTATGATCTAATTTATGTACTGTAGTATACACACTGTCACTGATACAACAAATCTCCTTTATGTAATTTCACTGGAGTGCAATGTGACAGAATCTGGGCTGCTTCTCAAAAGAATCAAGGGAGAGTTGGAAATCCCTGTGATGGAGTTAGCTGCCAGAAGCAGTGCCTATGCCACACAACATACTGTGCATGCAGGTGATCCTGCTGGTCTTTTCTCCCTTGCTGTGCTGTTATCAATGCCTTGATTTGCGGCTTAGGTGAAAGATGAGAGTTCACAGATTAAAACTGTCAGATTTCCAGAACTTGAGAGTCACAACTGGATAGCCAAAAGTTAAGCAAAAGACTAAACACTCATAAGTACAGGGAGTCTACACACACCAGACGTCCCAGTTCTGAAATATTCTCTTCCTGTTTAGATTGCATAGAAATACAACTCAGTGAAAATTAGCATTTCTGTCAGATAAGATAACACTCCTTTGAGAGCAGGGATACTGTGTCAAGAGTTAGCTGTTCAGAGTCCAAATGTTCTTCCTAAGAGCTTCCAGGGATTTCAATCTTTCCAAACCTGTTTGGAGAATATAGGTATTTCATTAACCTTTGTTTGTTCTACCAAAGATAAAATGCAACTCAGAAAGAGGATGGTTTTATCCTCACTTGAGGGTTAGGTCATTATCTGGCACATCCCTGATCTCTGTTACTGCCCAAGTCCACGGGTTTCATCATTGTCCAGGGATTTGTTATGGCTCATTCCTACACCGTAACACCACTTTACATACTGATCTCATGACCATTTCTTAGAGCTGTAGAGCAGAGCCTGAAGCAATTCCATGGAGCCTGATAGGCGTGACGCGACAAGGTGAAAAAGAGGAAGAGCCAGAGAAATCTAAATTTGTCCTCTTACCGTGTAGGTAGCAGCCATGAGATGGAGCCTAGATCAGCCTCAAAATTATGGCACTGGAGGATTTCATAAACTCTTTCTCATATTCTTTTTCTCTTGATCCAAATATTTTCTTTGGTAAATCTGGGAAACTTAGAAATAAACTAATAAAAAATTTGTTTCTTGTTCTTGTGCTCTATTAAAGTACTAGTTATCCACCTCCAAAGTCTTTGCATTGGGACTTTTTTGGTCCCCATTCTCAATCTTTAACTAAGGAGCAAAAGTTTCAGACCTAGAATGGGCTACATTATTCAGCTGATGGGCTTTGTCACCCATTTTCCCAAACAGCTTTTCCAGTAACTGGTTTTACTTGCATAGTAAAAGCTACACTAAAAGGTTGCAGTTATAGCTCATTGCATCACCAACCACAGCAGCATGTCCCATTAACAGCCATCTAGCTCAGGGAGAGCTGCAGTCCCAAATGCAAATCAGTTAAATGAGAAGGACTGGCATCTAATGGTAGATAACATTATTTGACATTGTCGAGGTCACAACTGCCTGTCTGTTTTTGAAAGATACTAATATCAAATTTAGAAGACGTAAAAGGTCAAGTGTGCTGTTTCAGGAAATACAAGGTTAAGGGGAGAGCAAAAGAAGGTGATTTAGCTGCATGCTCCCAAGTTTATGATTTTCATATGTTGTTCTTCCACCAACTCAAAGAACAGGTGAGAAATAACAATACTTGAGGTTTTTCTACCCCTTACACCTGTCTCTCTGTACTGTGTAGACTCCACAGGCTATAATCCAGCTTCATGTAAAGGAACTTGGCATGCTTCTAGTAGGACTAGAATTTTATAGACCTCTGTGGTGATGGGGAGCAAAGTTTAGAGATTTCTCACTGGGAATGATTCAGCTGTGGAAATCTTTTTCCCAGGACTCCTGAAGCTTGGTTTGAACTATTCTCTGACAACAATGCCAATGTCACATTTCAAGTGCAGAATAGTAGGTAATATCTTATCAAGGAATTACAGCAGCTGCAATAACAGGGAACCACCAAGTGAGACTAGAGTGCTTCTCACAAGTAGGGAACCTGAAAATTATTCCCTTACGTGTTCCACTTTGCAGTGTGAAATGGGAGGCTGAAAACCTGCCTGTAGGTAGATTTCCTTTGAACTGCTTTTCATTGAGTCTCACACAACATGCTTTCTGAGACAGAGTTTTGTCTATGCTCTTGTCTTTTCTTTTTGCAATATTGAGATTCAAAATCATACATGCAGTTCATGTTTGCTCTACTTTGTGGAAAAATCAAGGCATGAACATCAGGACAGTAGCTGCACCTGTGGAGAGATAAGGCCACTGGAAAAAAAAAAAAAAAAAAGATGCCTTGTGATAGGAACAGTCTTATTAGCTGATATACATCCCTATCTGTAGCAACATGACTTAAACCTTTTTCCTCTGACTTTTGCTGGCATGTTTTACAGTTATCTGGCTGGATCTCTCCTGAGATACTGGTTTGACGAAGGAGACCTCTGGACTTCCTCTGCACTATCTATTAGCTTTAGGTTGGGGCAGGGGGTGTTGCTAGCTTCTCTCAAGCCTGTGAGGTTAGACCTCATTTTCAGTGATGTCTTGAATCCATTCCCACTAGTGATGAGCTCTGATCTTTGTAACATGATGGTTGTTCTCAGGACAATGCTGATCACAGAGCCTGTGTTGATGTGTTGGATATGTGTTGTGTGATCTCATCTGAGTGGGAACATGCTGTCAGAGCACATTAGGCACAATAACCATCAGGATATAGTTAAGAAACTTTCAAAAGACTCTACTCCAAGGCATGTGGCCCTTCTATTTCTGTAGCATACTTCAACCCAACTAGCTAAGCAAAACATAAAATTTAGAAATCACATACAAATGCAATTCAAACAGGTAAAAGAAAAATAATTTTAAGTTCTACACTTGAACTGGAAAGTAAAAACTCTTATCCACAAAAGAAAAAAAGTACCTGAGTTCTGCCACTTTTCACTATTACCATTCATTTACCCTGATAGGATTCCAGGTACTCTGTAATGGATGACTACAGAAAAATCTCAAACTGAAGAGTTGTAGATGTATCTCGCCATGAAGGAATTGCTCTGTCCTGAACTCTTGCATTGTTTCTCCACATCACAAAATTGCAGAGTGTGAAATTACCAAACCGGTACCAAACCTGCCAATAAAGTGGGCACAGCTCTCTTAGGAACATTGCCTTGAACTGGAAATATTTTAACATAAAGTGCTCTAAGGGGTTGTAATGACAGCTCTTTCCTTTTCCTTCAAAAAATCCAGAGGCTCCTTTATATAATAAATACTTCGGTTTCACTCTAGTAAAGCAATCTGCTATATATTTTCTTCTATTTTTCTATTACAATAACCAAAACAGCTGCATAATGCAAAAGAAAGAATTGCTCTGACTTTGTCTTGTTTAAAACAGATACAAAAAAAATTGCTACAAAAATCATCCCTCAATGGTGGATAAAAATAGAACTGCAATTTATGCTCCAAAATACTACCTTTATCTTAAGGCTCTTAAGGAGCATTTTCAGTAATAATAGCTGATTTAGATGGATTCCCAGGGTGCTGGATCATTGCTGATGACATAAATGGTTTAAGGCTCCCTGAATTTTGATTGATTGCTGTAATCTGCAGAAACTATTTCAGGACATAGATTTATTATTATTAAGCCTATAAAATGGTGTCAGGGTCAAAGCAAGCTGATGATTTGTGTTGTGATGCAAACATTACACAGGAGAAGATGAAATCTTTTAATAAACGTAAAATTCAAGAGAGAACAGTGTTTCATCTTCTTTGAAGAATCTGTGTCCAACAAATACAGATTATAGCAGCAGGGAGGCTGTCTTTAGGCTAGGGTTGCACTGCAGAAAATAACCTTCAACAGCATGCTGTGTCCATTGAGTGCTACTCCACCCAGTGTTTAGTCTTTCAAGGTGTTTCACTGAGTTACACCACGGTTACCTCCACTTCTTGATTCTTTATCAATATAATCTGGTCTTATATTCTTGATTTCATGAAACATTGTGGACCTAAATCCATCTAATAGGACAAAATTCCTTTTTCTTAGAGAATTTCCTCCCCCCCCCATCCCCAGCCACTCCAGTCCTAGCTAAAGAAGAGGGAGACTGAACTATAACTCCATCAGAATATAATGGGAGAGGCAATGGCTGAATCTGGAGGTCACTGGGGTTTTTTCTAACTTAATGTGTACTTACAAGCAGAATCAGAGCAGTTGGTTTCTTGTACAAAGGAATAACGGGATTATAGCAAAGTAATTCACAACATTGCATGGAAAGGATACAAAAATATCCTTCTTTGCTTTTCCCTTTGTGTCTGGATTTAAAAAAAACAAGTCGTCACATCCAGGACTAGTAGTACAGCCACGAAGAATGGGAGAAAGACATGCTCTCAAAAATGGCGTGTCATGTGAATGTTTTGCTTTAGACCAGCCTGCATACTAATGGGTTAATATGTTATTCATGCAACTGAATACCTTCAGAGAAAAGTTTATGCAGGACTGAAATACTGAGAGGTACACAAAATCTGATAATTCATTTATTCTGGTAGTTTTGATCAATTAATGACTTGGATAAAAGACTACTTCAAAACCCATGTTGTTTATTTCAGGCTGGCACAGTTTAAGCTCTTTGTGTACTGCTACATCCAAAACCATTGCCATCTCACTGTAACTCATTATGTTATTACTGAACATAATCCACTGTGATCAAAAAAAATGCAAAAACAGAAGGAAAAAAAAAATCTTGGTCCCTGTAAGCTAACAAAATCAAACTACAGAAAGAACTAAAGAAATATGATACAGCAAAAGTAAGTAAAACACTTGGGCTTTCCGGTGGCCATACTGTTTTCACAGTAGATTGTACTTTTATGTAAATATTTGTAACAGCTATGTTATTAGACAATGTTCACTGGAGTTGAGGCAGGCAGGTAGAGAAGTAGGAGAAGAGAGAAACAGGGCAAGGATCACAAAGGCTGCTACAAATGAACAAAGGCACAACCAAAATGCGCTATCTGCACAACATGTAAGCAACCTCCTAGAATATAAGTAGTGCCACCACACAGGGTTTAGTAAATAGTCACGACAGGAGGCTTCAAAGACTTCTGGTATCCCTGGAAAGTGAACAGAGTGGCTGCTGGCAAAAAGCCCTGGAAGAGTCTACCTGGACTTGGGTAAAGCCTTCAACACTGTTTCCCGCAGCATTCTCATGAAAAAAAAAAAAAACAAACAAACAAACAAAAAAAACCCTGGCTGCTCCTGGCTTGAACAGTCATATAGTCTGCTGGGTAGAACACTGGCTGAATGTCTGGGCCCAAAGAGTGGTGGTGAACGAAGTCAAAATCCAGTTAGTGACTGGTCACAAATGGTCTTTCCTAGGGCTCAGTTTCAGGGCTACTTCTGTTTAACATCTTTATCCATGATCTTGATGAGGACATAGAGTGCACCCTCAGTAAGTTTGCAGATGACACCAAGTTGGGCACAAGTGTTAATCTGCTTGAGTGTAGAAAGGCTCTTCAGAGAGATTTGGACAGGCTGGATCGATGGGACGAGGCCAGCTGTATGAGGTTCAACGAGGCCACGTGGCGAGTCCTCCACTGGGGTCCCAACAATTGAGTGGCTGGAGAGCTGCCCAGCAGAAACAGACGTGGGGATGCTGGTGGACAGCTAGCTGAACATGAGCCAGCAGTGTGCCCAGGTGGCGAAGAAGGCCAATGGTGTCCTGGCTTGTATCAGAAATAATGTGACCAGCAGGAGTAGGGAAGTGATCATCTCTCTGTACTCAGCATTGGTGAGGCCACTCCTCAAATAGTGTTCCGTTTTGGGCCCCACACTGCAAGAAAGGTTTTGAGGTGCTGGTCAGTGCTTCCCAGCTTTCTTGGTTAGGCTAATATCTGTTGCATTGTCTGTAAGAGTCTATTTAAAGGATGTCCTGCGTGCCGTGAAAGCATTCAAAATTAACTGCTCCACCCAAAGGCAATGAAGCCTTTATTTAGGCCCAACTCTATATATACAGTTATGAATTCCTTCAGTTTTCTGTGATATTGCTGGAGGCAGGCTCATGCCCCTGGCAGAAAAATCTTCAAGAGTACCTGAAGATCACAAGCAGTCTGCCTTCAGGAGTTCAGTTGTCAATCTTTAGCCATGTTTGGGAGTCCTGCCCCTAAAATCTTCTGTAAAGTGGAGAAGTAACACTAGTGAAGCTCATTTTAGTGAGAATGTTCCCAGAAAGTGTTTTCAGCCTTATGACCATTGCTGAAAATGTTTGGATAGGATTTATTATCAGTCTGGGGTTGGAGAACTGAGCGAACAGCTCCAATTCCTTTGTCAGAGAGTCTGAGCAGGACTTTGGAGAAGCTTCCTCAGTGACAAAATGCAATGTGTCCACGTTCCTCTTCAGAACAAACAAGCTTCATTCCCCATGTAGATAATAATGCAAAATATTTCTGTAATCGGAGTTAACAGAATAAACACTCTGTGGCAAAACTAAACAGTGGATAATATAAGCAATTGGTGGTTTTGCCCTTTTCTCACTTTCTTCATAGTTTCCAAATCTCTCTGGATGTTTCTGCACATGCCCAAGATTTGTAGTATTCTTTGGTGGACTTTGGGGCAATGTGAGCAAGGGAACTTTGTGTGTCTTGACTGAAAGACAACTGAGGAATTGTTAATTTAATTCTGAGTCCTGTGCCGACTCATCTTTCCAAAACTAAGATTGTCAATTTTAGGGCTCTGCTGTGGCCTAATCATCTGGACACAACAATGGCTCAGGGAATGGGGACACATATATAGACACAGCTACCGCTGGGGGACTCAGGACACAGGCATGCATCAATACACCAGAAAACACTTTAAATCAGCTGGGAACTGAACACAATCAGCTCACAGAATGGTTACAGTCACCAACCAGGCAGGTGGATAACCCTAATTTAAACATTCCTTACAGACAAAGATGAAGCTGCTAGGTAGGGAGGAGCTCATCCAAGGTATCACTAGACTGAGTCTTAGACTATGCAGACTTCTGCCTGGTTGTTCTATAAGTTGTTTTCAAAAGGAAAGGAGCAGAAAATGGGAGACAATTCTGAAAAACTCACTAAATAATTCAGTGAAACTACACTGCAAAAAAGTAAATAAATGGAGAAAACATTTTTTTCTGTGAGGACATTTGAAATTAATTATTTCTGCTTATTCATGTAGTATAGTATGAGGACTATAGAAATCTTTCGAAATGTTAAGCTTGATTTTTGGACTAGTGTTCTAGGGCAATGAAGACTGTGTTATTGATCTGCTGTCACTCCAATAACTTTGTAATGGTTTTCTACCATGTTTAGATGGGCAGATAGATACACACATACTTGCCTTTTTTTTTTTTTTTTTTTTTTTTTGTATAAACTCAAATAATAGCCTGATAAATACTCTGACAAGATAAATGCTAAAACATTTCTAGAAGCTCCAGGGAGCTGCAGGAATGGCTGAAACTTTCTAGAAGATTGTTTTCTCCTTTTCTCTGCTCTTCAGTTCAGTTCTATATGCTGAATCCATGCAGACCTTACCAGTATTTTTCACTCTCTGCTTTCCTTCTTAATATGTTATGGGGCCACAATAATTCCTGTGTCTGAACAAGCAAAACATAGCTGATTAAATACTCCCACTTCACTATTAGTTTGCTCCTCTGCATTACAGCCAGAAGAAGGGGTCTCCTTATGGCTGCAGGTGAACTCAGTAACAGACCACTGAGCAGACACCAGACCTTTTGAGTCACAACCCAACTAAATAGCTATTCTGGCAAGTTATCTCAACGCAAACTCATTCAACATTGCTGATAAGCTTCCTGAAGAAAGTTTGGAAGTAAAAGGTAATATCTGCAAAACTGAAATGCATCTCTGAGGTTGTATTCCCAATCTCATGAGAAGAAAAAGTGAAGCAAGAAGGCTGTAGTTATATCCCTTTAAGGTGATAGATGGCCCCACACCTGTTTTGTTCCTAGTGTCTAGTAGCTGTGATCTCTGAGTGGGGCATACTGGGGCATCCCTAGTGACATCTCCCAGCAGTACCACCCCACACCACATCACTGCAATCTGAAGGCATTTCAGTGTGGTAGAAGAAGAACTGAGCTGCTCTTGGTGACAGAGATACAGCTCTGAAAACATCTCCTAAAGTCTGGGGAAGAGCAGGACTAACTGTAAGCAGATGACTCACTCCTCAAAAGATGTAAAGGACTTCTGGTAAACATGCCAGACAGCTTCCAGAGGAAAGTCAACCAAAAATACCATCAGAGTTACCATACTTTATTCCACTGTGTGCCGTCTTTACCATTTCATTGTATTAATTCAGGTCATGGAAGGAAGCCAGAGCTTAGGCTTGAGAATCTTCTAAGAACATAACCTGTCACTGTCTCCCAAAACCATGTGTAAGGCACAAATGCAGGGTGACCTAGTGAGCCAAGAGCAGCCTCACTCTGGGGCATAAGATGCCATGAAGGACAGCCCTTCCCTGCAGGACTGGCTCTGAGCTGTGCACAGAGAAGTGCACATTCCCCGAAAAAAGAGTGGCAGCATCACTGTCCAGATCCGAAGGTAAGCATTGCATCTCTGCATTAAGCAAGACTAAGGGGGAAGTGAGCTCCTAAAGGTGGATATCAGTCTTCTTCCTTGCAGTCCCTAGACCCCTGCACCTCCCTCCAAAGGCAGCTAGAGGACAGGTGACCTGGAAAGAACTGCTGGTCTATGAAAACAAGAAGTGTTTAACAGAAAAACAGACATACAGCAAGTAACAAGTGATAGGGTGAGAGGAAGTGGCCTCAGGTTGTGATATGGGAGGTTTAGGTTTGATATTAGGAAAAAATTCTTCACCAAAGGGGTTGTCAAGGTTTGGAACAGGCTGCGCAGGGAGGTGGTGGAGTCACCATCCCTGGAGTTATTTAAAAGATGTGTAAATGAGGTGCTTAGGGATACGGTTTAGTGGTGGACTTATCAATGTTAGGTTAATGGTGGGCTCAATGATCTAAAGCTCTTTTGCAACCAAAATAATTCTATGATTTTTATGATTCTGTGCCTGGGGAGGCTGGGAAACAGAGAAGCTATCATCGGTCACTCACCCTCATCTCTCATATGTGAAGGATCTTTGGTACGAGACGCAAAATATTCTGGAAAGCAAATTAAAAATCCTGTCACTGTTGGCGATGGAACCTACACGGCGAATGAGTCATTCTATGTGGGCTACAGTAACAAACAAAGCACATCTGGAGCAGAGCTGTGACAATGGAAGGAGGACTAACATGAGCTGTGCAGGCTGCGAAGCCATGTGGGAGCCTCAGGCACAACCTGGATCTTAAGACATGTTTCTGGATGAGTCATTCCATTATAGAAGTACAGGAAGATCTAGCAGACCCAGTGCAGATGACTATGGTGATCAGACCAAAAGCAGAATTCTGTCTTCCCCCTTTCAGAAGCAAACTGCTTTGAGTGCCCTAGCTTACAGGCAAAAAGTCAGATTTGCTGTAATCTCAGTTTACTGAGAAATTAGATGTGGCAGAAAGCAAAGCTCTCCCAAACAGTTCAAAAAGGAGCTGAATTTTAATGCTGCACCTTTTTTTTCTGACCACGCTTGCCCTGAGAGTTTCCTAGGTAGGGGTCTCCCAGGACTGAAATTCTCTTTCCATACAGTATCTGAAGATAAGTAAATCATCCAGTGAGTAAGGCAGTAAGGCAGGATACCATTACTTAACAGCTCTCTGCAGTTCAGAGCAACCTTGCCAAAACATCTTAGCTTTACAGATGAAGGTCCATCTGCTTTACTCAGTCTAAACTCAGACTTTTCCACGTAAAGTTCAAGGAGAATTGAACTCACTCTATTCAGGCCCAAGTGAGGTACAAACTTTTTAATTGTACATGTAAAGAATTAGCAAGGTTTCTAATAAAGGTTCAGTGTGAGTCATGTGTTTTTTTCAGTCACTTCTGAATTATTTCTTTGTGTAATGTAATCTGTGCCAAGTGCCCTTGAGCAGAAAGCCATTGTAAACAAGTTGACTAGTTTACCTTGTTCCTTTATCAAAATGCCTTACCTAAGTAACCAGTTCTGCATTTACCTGTGAGATCTCTGAAGAAACACAAAAGGGGCTACAGGAATAAACAGACTTGCTAATCATCCAGGTGGAAAGAATAATTCACAATTAATAATTTATCAAATTAAGCCAGCCTATTTGTCTGCTTCCAGAATATCTGTAAGCAAACCACAGTACCCACTAATTTACTTTTTATTTGCATATTCCTAATGAGTATGTTGCAAGACTGATTATACTTTACCTGTTCCTTCCTCCTTCTCCTGACAGCAGGACTCCTTCACTGAGAGTCTCTCCCTGTTTCTTATCCTCAGCAACTCCTTTTTGCACATTGAAATCCCCTAGTCTCCTTTTCTGAGCTTCTTCCTGTATTTTCATAAGACACTTCAGTAGTTGGCACAAGTAGCTGTCTGCTACTGACCTCCACAAAAAATGACTGACACACAGAGGCAAACTTCTGAGCCCAAACAGACCTCTGCAAAAGTCAATCCGTGCAGAAGTGTCCTCTCATGCATGTGCAGGATGACCGCAATGCCAGGGTGACAGAAAAAAAAGTTCTTGAAAACCTTTTCTCTATTTTTTGATACGTCAGTTTGATTAATTTAAAAAATTCCAGTTGTATCTTACATATTGCTCTGGAATTTTCTGTCATTGCTTCTGTCAGTTATACAAACAAGTGTGTGTGAACCCATCTTCATCACGTCATCTCATCTTTCTGCCAAAGGAAGGAGGAAGCTGCGAGCCCTCTGCTCCAGGAACCTACGTCCCAAACCTGCTGCCTCCCATGGACTTGACAAATTTTCACTGAAAGCAAGTGAAACAAATACCCACCATAAAAATGCTGTTGTGTTCCAAATATGCTGCAGTACTGTCCAGAATTAATATCATTCATTACAATGCTTTTATCACCCCAGAAAGCAAAGAAAGCCATATGGCAGCTGGCATATGTGCATGAAATCAGTGCTATGTGCTTGGCCCAGTGGAAACACAGAAGTGTACAGACAGTGTGAAGATGGATGTCTGTGAAGGTGGATGGCTAGAGAAGACAGACTTACTTTCAATGTTTCTGAGACTTGTTTTAAGACTGTGGTGTTCATCTGGAGGGTGAACATCTGCAAATGTTCTAATACATTTGTCCCATTAGACCACTAGGCATTTTGGTGCAACCAACAACCGTGCTAAAGAGACCTGTCAATCAATGCAATAACGTTTATTGTGATGTAATGCTAAGAAAGAAGAGATCTGGCTAGCTGGTGAAGATCTGTACTGGGGAGAGACTCACCTTCAGATATCTATCAGTTTTTAAATTTATCCATTTAAAATGCACCCAGCTTGAAACTGGAGTCTGTTAATAAGAACTATTACATGCACTTACCTAACTGTCCTCTGTCACATTCTACTTCTTTATTTTTTGTGCTCTGTTTCCATGGAAATGAGTATGAGGAGGTCATACATACAGTATAGGCAATTGTTTTAAAGGTGCTTGAAAGGTTTTGCTCTTCCCTGATCTCATTTTTTTCTTATAATGGAATGAAAGCCAGGCACTTAGGTTTTGTTATTTTTGGTAGTATTTAATTTGACTCTGTAACCCCAGGAAGCCAGGAAAAGCCATTTTACTTCCTTCTATACCTAGGAAGAAGGTTGTTCTTGGGTGAAAGTGCTGTGATGTGTTGGGCAGCCCTGGGATCTATTCCTGAATGGATTAGGATGGTCCTGTCATGTCACATGCTATGTGACACTGCTATATATTGCCTGAAAGGTCCAAACTGAAACAAGGACTCTATGTACGTGGGAAGGGAGCTTCAAGTCTGAAAAGTCTATTGGCCCATTATGAAATAGGAGTACTGTTAGCTTGGGGATGTTTTGAGCCTAACTGAAGTCACATTTGGAAAGCACTTTGAGATCTACCACTGGAAGTGGCTTTAGATAGAAAACACTTTCCTTATTGCTACTCCTAAACAGAAGTAAGACAAAGGTATTAGACTGCTGTCTTTTGGTGATTTTCTCCCATTTTATTGTCATGCTAGTAGCTTCCATTTCCATGGAAACGGGGCTATAGAGACAGTTTGTAGCAATGTGCAACCTGTCATTTGGAATGACATGCAGATTTTAGCTGCTGGATGTCACCTGATAGCTATAAAAATGAAGGTACAACACAGGAGGAATGGCAATAGGGGAAACTGTGGACACAGGGAAAAAAATCCAGACATTTCAAAGCTGATGAGCACTCCTCTGCTTCCTAGTAAAAGTTATGGACGTCTTGTGTTTTTCCTCTGCGTTATTTCCTTAATTTTCCAGGCCTGTCCTTGGGACCAGTCTCATTTCTATTATTTCTGTTGTAATTAGATAATATTTTGTTGCCATGGTGCATGATGGTCCCAGCAAACCTGAGGCACTCCTGTGCTAGAACCATGCAAACCTGGATCAAAAGACATTTCCATAGCGGGGAAAGAAAAAAACAAAACAAAACAAAACAAAAAATACCAGAGAAAAGATAAAATTATTTGACTGTCTTCACACACACAGGCAGGTGACAGAACCAGAAAAGGTCTTAATGCAGAGCTTGTTGCACAGCTCTTCTCCACTTGCTCACTGTCTGGTTACTGTGCCAGTGCTGAGGGAGACAGGCCTTTGCCACCTCTTTCTCCAATGATGTCTATGCTCCTCCTGAAACAGGGATTTCCTTCCAGGAACTGTTTCTCCTGTATACATATCAATTTCAAGCGACTCTTCTAAAACCTGTGCCTAAGGCAGTCTACAGACCACTTCTTCTTTAGCTCTTTTACCTGTACTACTGGATTCCTCCCCAAAACACTGCTCAGAGCGAGCACTGGCTCTGCTAAGACAAATGCGAAAAAGCCATCTTCTCATTTTCCCACAGTATGGTAGAACCTCACCTGCCTGCCCGAGCCACCTGTAGTCCTATAGAGGTTTGCCTGTGAATTTATTTTTTCTTGAAAGCTCCTCATCAAACTGTTCATGCTCTTAAAAGCAGTGAGGCATTTTAGTGTCAGGGCAATTCTCTGATCTCCAACTCATAGTAACAGATGTTTTGCCTTTGAATTGCTGAGCCTGATAACACTTAGACTTCTCTACCTTTCCACTGAATTCTGTCATCCGTCAAAGAAACTGTCTGGGCTTTCCTCTTTAGTATCATGTGCCCCGGTTAGGGGCCGCAAGTCTCCTAAGGACACCACTATTTCTGAACAGAAATGCAGGATGGAATTATTATATTTTAACACCTTAATTTTAAATAAGGGCTTCTGTCTAAAATATATGATATTTAATGAAATCTTTTATTGTTGGCAAGGCAACAGGTGCATCACCTTGTTAGCAGACATCTATTATTGAGGAAGGTATTTGGCAGTGGCTATGCTGGGTCATTGAGATACATGACCTTTAACTCACCTGCCTTGCAGGAAGCAAAGTGTTGCTGCAGAGAGAGAGGACACAGAAAGAACATCCCAAAGGCAAGTCTCTTAAAGGCAGACTAAGCTAATATTTCCTACAATGTTGTTTTTTTTTCCTACAAATGATTCTGTTTTAGCAGAGAACTTAGTAGTGTTGGCTTGATGGTTGAACTTGATGATCTTGGAGTTGTCTTCCAACCTAAAGGATTCTATGATTCTATGAATGTGAGAAAGTACTACATTTGGGCCAAGTAGAAGGGAGGAATTGTGTTTTGGAAGCTTTAGTGCACATGCTAAAGGCTTGATCAGGCTGAAGAGAGAAGAGCTATGAATTATTGCATTACCACAGCTGTCTAGAGCCTCTGCTACAAAGGCACAGGAGCAGTAGAATGAGGAGCATTACTGTGAAAACCATTCTTCAGTGAAAGGTGTATTAAATTTTGTGTTTATGAGAAGAAACATAAACACATTAACTGCAATAAGTATCCTTGTTCAGCTTTTCTGTTTGGATATTCCCAAGCCTAAGTCAGATCCAGATCTCATGATGTGTGTGTGTGTCTGTGGGGGTGTGTCTGTGGGGGTGTCTGTGTGTGTGTCCATCCCTGTTCTTTTTTCAGGGTCTATGTATGACTCTTTTCAGTCTAAGAACAAGAGGACTCAGGCACTGTAAGTATCCAGCCAAACCCAAAAGCTTGTCTTTCTGTAACTACTTGAATGGGTAGGTAACCAGCCTTCCCCTGGGTGCTCAGCAAGGACTGGTATTCATAATGTTGGGGCAGGCAGTATAAAATCTCCTAACAGTGAATGAGCTAAGAACCCCACACATCAATGCATCACACTAAAGAATTAATTTGGTTTATTGCAAAACAATTCTGGTGTGTTAGATTTTTCCTTTTTTCTTTTTTTTTTTATTTAGAGCACCAGAGCTCTTTTAATCGCTTGCTGTTCTTCTTTATATATTTTCCAATAAGAAGAGAAGTGCAGAGACATTTAGGGCATTTTATACTACAGGGAGAATGAATGAAGTGATGTAAATTCATTTTATGATATAGCACTATTCCCTTAGTACCTTAAAACTCAACATAGTAAAAATATCTTTTCTGTATGTTAACCTCTTCTCTCTTCATGCAGCAACAAACCCCTTCATTGCTTCAGAGCTGAAGTGTGCCTTGTGTGAATGATACCCCTTCCTTGGAACACTTAAAAGCTGATAAGGAACTGTATCTAAATACCAATGAGGACTGCTACCACTGGAGTGCAAGTTGTCCCAAAATCATTCCTGCAGAAAAAAATCAGGTTTAAACATGAAAATAGGAAAATTAAATGGAAAGCATGGAAAAGATTATCATATTCAGATGTCCTACAAATGTAGCACATTATGGATATTTCAAAGGCAGGGAGATGTCTCAGTTCTGCCTTTGCAGCAGCTAAACTCCTCCCCAGATTCCAGAGTGTCCTAACCTCTGCAACCACTTTTGAACCCTCCCCAGTCTCTCCAGAAATCATCTTTGCACAATGTCAGGGACTAGCAGACACATGCATCAGGCATCCCTGGCACTGCAGAAGCCCTTTCCATGTGGGAGCAACCACACTGAATGCAGACAAGAGGATACATTTCCCCTTCTTCCAGATTTCAGCACATTAACAGATCCAGGCATCAGACAAGTGCTGTAAGAAATCAGAGCCAGAACATGTAAGTCAAACCCATTCCAGCCATAGCTAATGAAAAATACCTATGAGCACCATTGCTGACAGAGTTTGTCAACACTGCCATGAAGAAGGTGGCTCACTGGTTCTCCTAAACCAGAGCTGGACATCTCCTGGGAACTCTTTCTGGACCTGACTGATCCTATAAATTACGCTTGGCTCCAAAGCACTATGAGTAATGGGATTGCGAAGTAAACAGAGAAATGTTTTCTTTTAAATCTTTTGACCACCAGGCAATCCTCTTACTCATGTTATCACAAGAAGTTTGGTAACACTTATAGGTGAGCATCTACCTATAGTTAATTAAAAACCATCTGGGCTTGCCCTGGAATTTTATACTCATCACAGTTCAGAAATTTTTAAGGGGTTGAAGAGGAAACTTTTGAAAGATATTTCATCCTGCAGCATGAGAATACATTACTATTCAGCAGGGTGTCTGGTTCCTTCAGGCTGTTTTGCCTAAGCTAAAGACTGAGCATTAGATGAGCATTAGATTCAGCTGAAGAGCTGCAAGTGCCTAGCTACTAATGGCAGCCCCAAAATGTATTTAACACGCTACATCCAGAAGCAGGCAAACAGAAACAATCCTATGGCAGCTTACAAGAGACTTTTATTCCATTTGTGCCAGCTGTTCCTCATTGTGTCACCATGTGGTGGATGTGTCACAGGGTGGCAAAGCAAAAGGTTCAGGAAAACACAGATGACTTAATAATTTTCTGTATGCCTATTGTAAATTACTTCATCTCCCAAAATAACTGCACCGAGAAGAAAATTTTAGCATGCAAAGAAGGCTCTTGAATATGGTGATTACAAGATGAATGGCATTACATTTGACAGATGAGTTATTCCTTTTGTGCTTCCTTAAAATCTTTTCCTTCATAATCCCAAGACTAGAATAATCTACTGGAAGTTGTGAGACGGAAGAAAACCCTTCCTCCAGGAAAGTTATACTTCCTTGGGATGATTTCCCACCAATTAACAAATGGTACAAAGATACAGCTTTGCACTTCTTTACTAGCTTTGATGAAGTTTCTTTTTCTTACACTGCAGAAATCACCAAGGCTCACATGTGTATGTGTAAATAAAAGGCGTTATTTGCAACTGAGCCATGCCCAAATGTTCTTAGCATGCTCAATGACAAATGAAAGCAAAACATGAAGCGGAGAGCATGTCCCAGAGCTAGAAGGGCCATTGCTGTTGTTTCACATGCCTGTGGATCCTCAGAATACGACCTCTGATAGCCAAACTGTCTTTGATGACTCTTGCTATGGCCTTTTCTGCAATGTGAGTCTGTCCTCTGGGCAGCTTATACAATATGGGAATGAACGTGATGGAAGAAGGGGAAAGAATGATCTTATCATCTTCTCATTCCTTGCATCCTTCTGATCTGAACAGCTAAATGTGCAGTGGTAGTTCCGCAGCATCTGGGAAGCAATCAGGCATAGTTACGTGCACAGAGCCAGAAAGATCTGCTTTCAGCTCCCTAGGATATAATCTGGCTCCATGATCTGTCCCACTGAGTACAAGATAACTGTCCTAATTTTGTTTTCTTAGGAGTCCAGGGGAGCTGCCATGAGTTTCAAAGACCAGTTTCTGAATCCAAAAATGGCACCGTTCTCTGTCTCTCAGAAATAATAGAGAAGTGTTTTAATAAAGAAGTCTTAAAAAACAAAAATCAGAAAGGAAGAGAAAACCCAAAGATTAAATTAAAGGCAGAGGGTCAGCTTACAAGGCTGAAAGCCATCTTTCTTTGGTGTTAAAATTAGGTATCTGTCATCACTCAGACACAACTTACTACTGTTCTGCCCAGCTCATCAAAGAAAAGTATCAGTGTCCCTGCAGCATTCCCTGTTTCCTCTCTGTCTGGGAGGTGATGCTTCCTCTGGAAAGTGCTCTTTTTCCCTGGTGCCATCCTGTATGCTGATACCTCCTTGAAGGCCAGACTGCCTCTGTCACTTTCCTAGCCCCCTTGACCCATTGTGCTCACTCCTAGTGCTTACGGTGCAGCAGTGCACCTCATAACAGAATTAGTAGAAAGCTGGATCTAGGAAATAATAGGCAGCACTGGCCCAGAAAACAACTAGGAGCCTACTATGAATCCTTCACCATCCTGAATTTGAATCATTCCGTCTTTCTATCACACACACATCTCTGGTAATATTTTTTGTTAATGGAATGAACTATCTGAAATATTTCCCACAGTAGGTTTCTTAGTTTACATATTTTAAAATTTATTAAACTTCTTTCTACTTGAAGAAGTGGATCCCTGCATTATTAAACACTTCCCTTCCTCTACTCATTGCTCTTTATTTCCCTATTTAGATCATGGGTTTGAGATTTTTTTCTTTACTTCCCTCCACCTTCTTTGTTTTAAATTTGACTTGACCACTTAAAGAAAGAAAGATGATACCATATTCTGTGCAGTGTCTCTCAAAGTTTATCCAAGAACTTGATTAGTAAAGTCTGGGTCTTTGGCAGGAGTCAGCATACTATTGTGCTAACTTATGGTAGGTTCTGGAAGCACATCTACAGGGAGTAAGATTTGTCCATGGCATTTATTCTCTGAGATACCTCATAAAACTATTTATCTAAGATAGCAAAACTATCTACAGAACCTGTGGGAGAAGTCCTTAGAGTAAGAAGAGGGAGGAAAATGCCGCAGTTCGAGAAAGGCACAGAGGATCATCGCAGTGCTAATGCCAGCACCAAGAAGAACACAGGCTGGAACAATTATTTCACAATGATGGTTCACATCACACTCTTAAAATGGTGTCCTTAATGGCTGCAAACAACATGAGCAACAACTTTACAATCTTCCCTGTGGTGGAGCAATTACAACCTACTATTGAAAAGTTGCCTGTTTTCTTCTTCCCAAGAAACTGCTGTCTGATGGTTGGAGGGAAGATGATTCTTGCAGTCTGTTTCTGACTTTGTGTGACTGAGGGGAAAATCATTCAACCTCTCTGTGATGCAATTTCCTCATCCATGGAAAAAACTCAACTCATCCAAACTCAACTTCAATTACATGTCCCATATCTATCTTTTTGGGCCTCTTGCTGGCTCTTTTCACTTACAGACTTTGTCTTAGGAAAGGTGAAATGTTCAGTTCTTTTGGGTTGTGTATGCTGTAACCCAGAAGGACATGCTGACCTCCAGACCCCACTTTTCAGCAGCAGTACTGTAAATATGTGTGGCTTGCCCTTCAGAAATGGCTATGGAGTTAAAAGCTGGGGCTGGGTTCTAGGAGGTTATTTTTGTCACAGCCAATTATAGTTGCAGTTGTGCATGGTCATGAAGACAAATCAGAGTTCATGCTTTGTGGCAAAGGAGAAAGCTTGTGGTACTCCGCGACAAAAGACTCAGTCACCTCCAGGGGCAATGCTGGCTATTGCTGGCAGTAGAGACAGAGCTGGTTAGGAAAGGAGGATGTCTGTCTTTGACATACAAAATAAAGACGGTCAATCTGGTGTAAAATAAACAGAGGACATTAGTACCATTTACTGTTTGTCTACTGAGGGCCTGCCTTAACATCTCTTGGTCAAAGAGTATAGCTCCTCAAATACTTGAAGGCTTATCGAGACCTGCAAACAACCACTCTAAGGGCTTCTCCTTGGGAAGATACACATCCAGGAAGAGATGCACCAGATAGTCCTCCCTGGACCAAAGTCTGTATCTGTCTCACATAGCAGCAAGTAGGGAATCCTCTGCATTGTTTATTGAGCTGTTTTCCCCCATCAGCACTGCAGCTTGCATCTAGGCTTAGTGTCCCATGTCTCCTAACTGGTGATCAGCAAGTGACAATTTCAGCTATTATCACTACAACCTCCTGAACCTGAAACAAGAATCCCGAAGAGGAAAGCAGCCGCAGTAGAACAGATCAAAGTTTTCATGCAGAAAGGAAATTAAGAACTGCTCTGGCATAAAAACAAAGCAAGCTACAAATCATACCTACGAGCCAAAAGAGGGAAACTGCAAAACAAGAGATACCCCCTGAAACAAACAAAACAAAATCTTGTGATCATCTGGAACTACAGCCAACTCAATGAACCTTTACATCTTTACACCATCACCAATGGTTGCCTTGCAAGATACAAAAGTCAGAGGTAAGTCAAACTGCCCATAGGAACTCAGACAGTAGCAAAGAAAATATGAGCTGCAGAGCCACTTCAACCTTTAGAAGCCGCATTCTTCCTCCATGTGCTGCAAGGGCAGGAAGGTATTAATTACCTTTTGTTGGCTTACCCAGCTGATTGGAAGTCCTAAAGAGTCACCATGGTTATTCTGGCCACCGTAAAGCAGAAAACATGTATGATAAACTCTCTAGTTTAGAGAGTATATAGTTATATACCTTACAGCTGTATATAGCAGGAACGCATATAGCAAATATATATATAGCAATATTTCATCCAACTTTACATGGATTCCTCTGAAATGTGAAATCTTTGTGGGAGGGGGGGCACTGCAGTAAGGCACTGAATACCAGGAAACATTTCTCACACACTTCTGCGGAAGAAAACCCACCCAGTTCCACACAACTCTGGCAGTCCTTTATCATACTTCTCCCTTTCTCTTGTCATTTTTTCTTTCTTTTGCTTATGATCTTTTCCGCCTGTGGTGCTTTACTGACACTGGCTAACCTCTTCGCTCTCTTGCGTCCACAATTCGCTTCCACCAAACCACATTTAGTGCTGTTCTCTGCCCATAAGGACATCACAGTCTGACCCTTTGTGCTTGTATTTCAGTTTGAGTTTTTATTAATTTGAACAAAAGATGTATTTTACTTTCCACTTTATTGACCAGTTGTGTACCCTTCTTTTCTTGGGATAAAAAGATGTTTAATGGAAGTTGTGCTGCCTCCTCCCACACAGAGAGAGATGTAGTCTGTAATTACACATGACACTATGTATTTCTGCTATCCCTCAGTGACCACAGAGGTAAATATAAACAGATACAGATATTTTTAACTATGCAGCCTATCCATACTAAATGTTGTTCAAGCAAACCTGTCTCCATCCATGGGCCTCTCCTTGCCACCAGCCTTTCTGGAGAGACAGTTTTGGGTAATATAGCCATGCTCATCTGCTGGATGCGGAAAGTGATAGGCAGATAAAATGGGGTGTCTCTTTAACACTAGGTTCATGGGAATTTTTCTTCCACAGATGGGTCATTACATAATGGCTTTACTGCAAAGTAATGTATGATTACTATTCTTGAGACACTAAAAAAAAAAAAAAAAAAAAAAAAAAAAATCAGATAATACTGCTTAGTCCTAAGCAGTTATCAGGCTTTGCTTCAGTATGTTGGAAATCCTTTGCATAGCAGAAGCCTAGGACACATGTAAATATAATTTAGATTGTATCTGACATCAAAAATGGTAAAGGAAATCTGCTCAAGAGGGTAGTGAGTCACAGGGGATTTACAAGTAAAGCTGTATACGATTTCTTAGGAGGAAATTATTTTCCCACTCTCTTAAATGAGCACAGAAAGATCCCAGGAAAAAGCAGATCCACCTAGGTAAGACAATACAGGCTGTAGGAAGGTTTCCTAGAGGTCTGGAGGGAAGAATGCTTCGAGGAAAGCAAGTTTTAGTAGGGCCATGACAGGAGGGACACTGAAGGACCTGAGTACCTCTGGAAAAAGCCTCAGTAGAGGTAGTATGTTAGGGCTGGAAAGGCAGCTGAGGAGGGCAGCAGGGCAGTGGTGGGCCCCATTCCAAGGCTCTGCTCCCTCCTGCACCCCACTGGACTGAGCCTGTTCTGTAAGGATTCACACCCAGAATAGGAACAGGGGTCCACATACATATAAACAGGTTGTTACCAATATAGCAACAAACGCCGTGCCTCCTGTAATGTGGTGCACACATAAAGGATTTGGAGAGAGAGTGGGGGTTTCTGTGTTACAATGCTTCATTGCATGAGTATAAAATTAAGATCTGTGGTTGCAGAGAGCTGGTGGAGAGCTTTCCTGGCCACAGCTGTAACACAATCAGAAAATGGCATCTTTATCTGAGCTCAAATCCAAAGCTAATGTGATCACCAGTGTTGCATTTTTAACATGGAGCTGTATTTGACCCTGTACTCTGCTACTGTCTGGTCTTTGTTTAATGTCAGAGCATGCTTGGAGTTGTACAAGTGGAAAAATAAATATAATACTTGTACTGATGATCTTACATTCACAGGACTGCTTTGTGGCACTGTAAGGATCTCTACAAATGGTTTACTGTTGTAGACTGCATGTAAGAAGAACTGGGTTATCCAGGAGCTTTTGCATCAAGGCTGCAATAAGACCACGAGGCAGTATCAGTAATTACCCTGAGTTCTCACCTTTTGTGAGTCTGGAAAACATTCATTGTACAAGCTGAAAACATTCACCTCTTCTTTCTGGCCGAAGAGAAATTATTTTAGTGAGCTTTAACCCTTCAATTGTCATTGAGTTACAGCAGAGCATAAAAAAATATATCTTTTCTTGTGCTGTAAAATAAATTCTTGCAATGCTGGTTTGGTTTTTCTTTGGTTTGGGTTTTTTGGTTTTTTTTTTTTTTTTGTGTGTGTGTGTGTGTGTTTGTTTAGTTTTTTTTAAGCTAAACAACAGCAAGAATCAGCTGAGCTCTAAGAAATAAAATCTGGCAAGGCCCCAGTTCAGCTGAGGATTGATCCTTCTGTCAGTCCTTGCTCAGGAAAATAATTTAGCATAGACAGCAAGTTGAATATGTGCTCCCATCCCCTTCAGGTCAGTGCTAAAGTTACAGTTAAGTATGTGATGAAATGTTGTGTGGGATAGAGATGGTTTACTGAAGTATGACCCAGCTATATTTATTGTTTGGAAAATAAAACGTCTAAGCAGACACTGAGGAAAAGCATTTCAAAACTAGGTTCTCAGGACACAGACGAGACAGGCTAAATCTAGACTGGCACACTTAAAACACAGAGGGTCAGAGCCCTGATATCCAGGACAATGAAAGCAAGACTTGCCTCAAGTTCTTGCTGCAGCTCATCAAGTCCCAGAGCTGCAGAATTTGGGAGGGGGAGAGGGAACATGGCTCTGATGTGCAGGGTATGCCAGCACAGCACAGCCCACAAAACATTCCCAGAATACAGTCAGGCCAGGAGGAACAAAAATATTACCAAATGCTTTTTTCCTCTTCAGATCCTCCTGCCTTCCTCACCCCATTCTGCTGACTGGGCTCCATGACAGACCAGGCAGACACTGGTCTGCTCTGCAAGAGCATTTTTTCTCTGCATTTTTCCTTCAGGACTCTGTGTCTTCCCTGCAACTAGTTTACCTGTGTCAGTTCTGCACTACTGAGAAATCACAAAACAATCTTAAATTACAAAAACAAAAATTCAACATTCACTGTGCAAATCTAACACTTCTGCTACTGTTAGGCCCCTTATCTCTAATTTCTTTTTTATATTTAACAATAAAATACAGTGTTGTCTCTTATCTACATTTTAAATATAGACCACATTGATATACTACCCAGAAGCACTAAAATGTCTAGCTTTTTATTTAATTTTTTTTCATGGAAGAAGACTCGTAAAGGCTTGCAGGAACTTTACTGTCAGGGTCTGCTTTCCCTGACAAGCAATCTGTTTCAAGCTTGCTTCACTCCTGTACAGAGATTTGGAAATACTTTTGTCCTTCTAATGTGAATTTCCAAATCACGGTGCTTTCTTTCAGTCTGTAAAATTCTAATTTCAGGATGGTATGCTTCATTCAGAAACCACAAGTCGTGCTTAACAAGCTAAACATTGGACCTGATGTGAACTCACTAACTAAGATGACCTAAGTAGAGGCAGCATCATCAGGCTGTCTGTGAGCCAGCAGCGGGAGGGTCACATTGTGGAGTCTGCAGAGCCCAAAAGAAACATGAGCAAGGCTTTCCTGTAAAACAGAGACATATTAACTCAAGGTTCAGGGTACAGATCAGCCATATGAATGGAAACCTCTGATTAGGGGTTGCAAAAAAAAGAGGTTAATGTTTAGCCAACTTATCTGCTGACAAAACATTGCCAAAGATCTTCCTTAGGTTCTGATTTCTAAGTGGTACGCAGTATGAGTTGGGTATCACAGGGCAATTTTCTCTGGCTTTTCTGAGCTGAGCAAGAGCTTAACAGATGCACTGACAAGAATATTTTGTTTAGTTCGAACTTGTCTGTTTTTCAGTTCTGTCCCCATCTTCAGTGTTCAATAATGCATATGAGGTGTCTGTACTTTTAACATTGCAATGAAATGGGGAGGTGGAAATGGTTTAAAATGTTTGAAATTGCTGAAACCTTGTGTGTGAGAGGTTTAAAAACGGTAAGTAAATAGTTCTGAGTAAATAAATTAAAACTCTGCTGAAGAATGTACTGAGGGATGAGAGCATGTGCTGCTGCAGTTAGCCCAGCACTCCCACATACAAACACTGGAGCTCCCTTTTGTGTTTGAAGTGGTAACAGTGCATTGCTGGCAAGAGACATGCAGCACCCTAACATTGAAATCTGGTATTTCTTCATCCATCTTGAAGGCAGTAGAGGAGCTGGAAAAGGCTGGAGCAATGCTGAAGGAGTGCAATGCTGTCTCCCTCCTGCTCTACAGCTCAGACAACACAGCAGGTTACCTATCAGTGGTACATGCATTGTGTGTCCCTGCTGGGAGCCACCACAGTTGCACAACTGGCAAGGGGACCCCATTGCCATGTCCTTGCCATCACTCTTCTTTACAGCATCTTCCAGGGATATCTTCACATCAAAGGCTGATCAGGGCCAGAGCCAGAGATGCAAGGCTAAGTGTTTTGCCATGCTCTCTGCTAAGCCACAGGATCAAAAACACTACACAAAGCCATTTTGTGTCTATCAGTTTTTTTTACTGAGTCTCCAGTTATTATCTTTTTTATTTTGTTGTCATCCCATTGCCTGTTTCATGTTGCAGTTTTAATATTCTACCATTCTCGCAGAAATGGAGCTGGCTTAAAGACATAACCATGCTGATTTGCAAAAAATTACCTCCTGCTTCTGGAACCACTGGCTGGGTTTATCTTGCAGGGCTATACAAGAAAGCAGGTTCCTTCTGCTGATTTATGGGCACAGGAAATAAATAAATACCATTTACCTGAAGTAGAAGTGGGTTGACTCCATCTGTGTGGATTTACCCAACATTGAGTCAGTGTGAGATTTCACAGAAAACTTTCAATTAATCACGTCCCTTTTTAAGCTGTTTTTTCTGGTATCACTGGCAAAATTTTCTAGGGCAGTGGCCATCACTGGTAACTGCATGCTCAGGAGGCCAGAGGACATTTTATGACCATAGTTATTTTCTCCAGGGTAATTTTCAAGCAGGGTTGATGGTGGCAGGGTACCCAGGGCCACAGGGAGCTCAGCACACCCCTGGGTACCAGCCCTACTCAGTTGCTTCCATCTCTGCATCAGTATGTATGGATTTAGGCAGACTTCTGGTTCTCCTTTACCTGCTGGATGATTTGTATCTACTCAGGTGACAGACAACTTGAAGAACCACAAAGCAACTTGTGGAGGTATGCCTGGTTTTGCAGTTGTCCATGGGCAACCTGACAGCATTAGACTGGCCACATGCTGTTTAGAGTGTGAATACTCTGTCAGTTCAGCCAGTGCCCTCCTACTGCTTCCCTGTGCTCTTCCATCTGCCCGTGCTCTCCTCTTTATGCTGTGCTGCAGTCTCCCAGAAGGGAAACTGCCTTTATGCTGTGGTTGCTCCCTGCTTGGCATGGTGGTTTCAGGTCTGCAATGAAGACTGTCAGCTCCTGCAGTAATAATACTAGCCAACTACTCATGCTACCATTCCTGGGGCAAGAGAAGGTGCAACCTAGGGGCCTTAACTGAATTGCCCAGCATGTTGTGAGGTGTTATTAAAAGAGACATAGTGAGAGCAAAGAAATAAGGTATGGCAGTCTGGAGTTACTATGGCCCAAGAATAGGATTGTGAGCCTTGATCAAGGTTTGTAGATGTCACAGTGATACAAAGACACGGTAGTTGTAACAGTGCAAAAAAGCATTCTTCAAGAAGATAACTTATCCCTGTCTCCATGGAAGAAGGGGTGCCTTACCCCTTTAGTCATGTGCTTCAGATCCAAATGACTTTAAAAGCAATGAAAAAGGCATCAATGTGTGTCATAGTTACAGGGGCTGGGA
>NW_008618863.1:637-882 GCF_000691845.1 Merops nubicus | reverse complement strand
GTAGGCCGCTCCAGCCAAGGCTTAAGTTCATGTTCCTCTGAAAGTGTGCCACAGTACTACAAAGAAAGTACAAGGGAAAAGGGAACTGAATTTTTGAACTGAACCATTAGTTCAGATGACTGTTAATTCCTATTTCAGAATCTTTTTTTTTTACCCCAGTTAAATTTTCATACTCAAAGCTGTTAAGTACCACAGATATTTAAAACGCAGTTTCTTCTTCTAAAACCTTAAACAAGCTATGTAAA
>NW_008618863.1:0-258 GCF_000691845.1 Merops nubicus | reverse complement strand
TGTCGCCTCCTGTGAGTGAGATGACCACATAAACTGCAGTTTTTGGACACGCTCTTTTGCTTGAATTACTCTACTGCCTATTTCCATTATCACCTACCCTCTTTTATCCACTGCACATCAACGGATGGGTAGACTATGATCTTTCTGGGCAGGAAGGAGCTGACCTTGATTTTTGACTGAAAACTGTACACATTAAATTAAGAATGTACAGAAACATTAATGGCTATTTATTTTGTTTTGTGGGGGTTTTGTTTTTTT
>NW_008618862.1:5267-6557 GCF_000691845.1 Merops nubicus | reverse complement strand
GAGAAGACGCCGTCAGGGACCCCGGATCACACCTCCTCCAGCCCCGCGCTGCTGCTCAGCTCCAACCCCGGGCTGCAGCCCCTGCACGGCCTGGGCCACCCCCCGGGCCCCAGCGCCATCCCTGTGCCCAGTGCCGACCCCATGCACCACCACAGCTTGCAGGACTCCATCCTCAACCCCATGTCATCCAACCTGGTCGATCTGGGCTCTTAAAATCGTGTACACGCTCCCTCCTTCACACCAGCCCTCCTTTACTCTGTTGTTTTGGTTGTTTTTTTTTCTTTCCTCTTCTCTTTATTTTTTTTTTTTTTTTTTGAATTTTATTCCCGTAATCTTACCAGAGACTTTCAAAGCGACGACAAACTCCTTAGAGGATGTGTTGTGCCCTTTGGCAGCAGGCTGGCTGCGGGTTTGGATGGTTTCGGACTCGGCAGTGGGCAGTGATGTTGTGAAAAGCCTTAAGGGTTGTTTAAAGGTGGTCTGATGCGTGTGCGGACTGTTGGACAGGAGCTGTGATTTTCACAGCGGGCTGCGAGGCGGTTCGGTGTAGCACCTCTTTCCAGCCTTAACTTCACGAATCTCTCGGTTGTGTCAGCCGAGGTCGATGTGGGTAGAGGCACATTGTAATCGTTTCTTTTCTTTTTCTGTTTGTTTGTTTGTTTCTGTTGTTTTTTTTTTCGGGGGGTGGGGAGGAAAGGGGAGCGCCAGGCCGCTGTTTCCGTGCCTGTTTGGAAGTTGCACATCGCTCCCGTTATTCTATTGTAGTTATGTATCTGTGGCAGGTGTACGATGTACAATTTCAACTAAGAATACAAAAGTTGTAGTCAAGTTATAGCAGCAGCACGCGCTCTAGGCAGACTCTGTAACCTTCTTGTAGCTGATGCTATGCAGAGAGACGGCTTCTTTGGGCTTGTCCACGCGGTGCTTTCGCCATTTGCTGGGTGGGAAAGGAAGTGATGGCCCGGCTCCGGCCTCAGGGGAAGGCAGGGGCAGATGCTCCCCTCGGTGTGTAACGGGGGCAGGAGCGGGCTTTAAAAAAAATAAAGAGGAATTGCTGCTCAGGTTTAGACCTAAACGACAGTATCAACCGCAAGTCACTCACCTTAGTTTTGTTTATTGTTTATATTATGTGAATACGTTCTTTGGAAAATATTTCTGCTTTTATTTTATAATAAAATTTAGAAATCTAACTCGGCGTGAGGTTGCTTCACTCGCCCGCGGGGTGTTTTCGGGCTCAGCTCTGAGCGGAGCAGAGCGGGCGGCACGGTGGCGGAGGCTGATGGGGATGTA
>NW_008618862.1:568-5204 GCF_000691845.1 Merops nubicus | reverse complement strand
CCCCCTGCCGCTGCAGAGGCGAGTGCACCTCGCCCTCCCCGTCCCCTGGGAGGTCAGAGGACGCCCTCGCACCCTTGCCCCGTTTGAGGCAGCGCCTTGGCACGTCGGGAAACGCTCCGACACGTCCAAGGGAAGCGGAGAGGCGAGGGGACGGGGAAGGACTCGCGTAAGGGTCCTAAGAGGAGCGGGGAGGTGGCCCAACCTGCTCTCCCGAGGGCACAGCAGGACAGGGCACGGGCTTTTCCGCACCGATGTCCGCTAGCCCCGGCAGAAAGCCGCCCCCTCGACCCCGAGGCGGAAGCGCAAACTGAGCGTGGCCAAACCATGCTCCGCTGCAAACACCTTTCTAGCGCCTGTGGGAGCGATGTCGGGAATGGGAATCTATGGGAATCTTCTGTTCAACTAATTTTGGTTTTTTTTTTCTCCCCCTCCTTGCCCCCTTCCTCCCCTCCCGCTTTCTGTAGGCAGAGGCAAGTTGCTTGCAGGTTTACTTCATTAAAAGATAAGAGCGCAGGGTGATTTCACTGCAGACTGCACCCTCCCTGCCAACTCTTTGCTAGAAGACGAATGTGATATATCATCTGTTTAAAATACTCCTCAGAGCTTGCAAGGGGGGTTATACCTTTTTTTTTTTTTCCCTAAAATGAATTTCTTGCGAAAAATAACCCGAGAAAAAAATACGGCTTCAAGCGGGATAGAAATATGCGTAGATCAGCAAAGATCGTGTCCAGGTTTCAGACGCTGGCTGAAATTTCAATCAGCAGGAGTTTTGTGCGGGCAATGTCCTAATTTGATATAATCTGGGGCTGGATTAGCGCCTCTGTGCGTTGATGAGCGTCCGCTAAAAGCACTGGGGCCCCGTTAAAGTCTATAGAAGGGAAGGTATGGATGTCGGTAGTGGGGAGGGTCGGCCTCGGAAAAAAAAAGCTCTCTCTTACTCGTGGTTATAAATCCAGCCTTCTCCTTATGCTGAGATGCAGCGGGGTACAGTCTTATAGAGGAGACAATGGGGTATATTCAGGTTTGCGTTTCTCCTGTTTCTGTCCTTTGGGGCGATTTTTGAGCAGCGGAGATGATCCGGCTGTTGCCTGGGCTGTGGGAGCGTGCACCAGTGTGGTCCTACACATATCAGGGTCTAAACAGCGGATCCTGTTATTTCCGTTGAGGGGCATCTAATAATTTTAGCTATGAATTTCAATCTTTTGCAAATAAACATTTCGGTAGTAGAGGAACCATTGCTTCCTAGGGCTACAGAAGAACCCCTCTCCCCATAAACAGCACATGCAGCAGTGCAATATTCCAAAGAATTAATTAGTAGGCTAGTTAATTATTTTGTATTTTTAGAGGTAGAAGTAAGTTCGGGAAGGAAAACAGAACGACTGGGTTAATAAAACATGGCCTCGAAACCGAAATAAAGTCTTAAGGCTTTGCCCACTGGGGGAAAAAAAAAAAAATCTAGAAAGACTAAATCCAAGATGGGGAACATTTAAAGAGGCAGTATGAAAACAGGATGGGGTTTACGTGGTTAATAAAAGGTCATATTGCACAGAGGAGGCAGAATTCGATCAGGGAAAGTAAATGAAGGGCTTACAGGATGAGAAAGGCCCTTTGAGAGAGAGGGGAGATGAAAACTCCTGTAAATTGCACCGAGGATCCCTTATACACAGAGAAAGGAAGAGAGAGTCGCTGAAATCAATTAAAGACAGATAGAAACAGAAATCACACCGTAAGAAAGAAAGAAATCTGCAGGTCAGTCTAGCATTAAGGACGCACAGATCTTAAAGCCCAGATGATGGGATGTGTGTAATGCAACCTGAAAACCCGTGCATGTTGAAACTCATTTTATCGGGCCGTACTTGCCTTAGTAATGATGTTTAGTAAATTAGCCCAAATCCCCCCGATTTTCCACGCACAAAAAAAAAAAAAAAGTTCCCGATAGGGGAATATGCCAAAACTGACGTGACTAATCCTTGGTTTTAAACAGATTAGTTATGATTCATGAGCGTTGTGTTACATGGGGCATATCTCATCTCAGGGTTGGTTGTTTGTGTAGGACCCGCGCAGGTTTTAGGGCATAAATGAAAAAACGATCTGGACCCCGCAGGCTTTACCCATGAATCTCGCCCTGGATGTCTTCGGACTGAGGCCGGGGTGCGGTGGCAAACCCCACAGCTGAGCCCCTACAGCTTAGACACCTGGGGGAATATGGCACTCGCTGCCTCTGGCGTGTCTGCACACACACATATATACATATGTGCATATCTAAGTGGCATTTGCCCTCAAACTAAAACCTTGCCAAATTACCTAATGAATGCAGCATTTATGGACCCTAGAACTGTAACTGGAGTAATTCCTTTAGATAGCAGGGCACAGAATATTCTGTGCCCCTCTGTCCGAGAGCAGATTTGTTCTGCTGGGAAGCTCTGTACTTTCTTACACAAGTGTTAGCTGTCCTGGTGCTGCGCTGAAGCGTGTTACGAAAGAAACTGCTGATTTGAGACAAAGAACGATTTTGTCCTCTGTCCTGCCAGGGCATAGCTTGTCACTCTGCTGGGGAAATACTGGTGGACATGAGGGGAAAGCATCCTGACAGGCTAATGAAGATATGACACAGTCCTTGAAGGGACACATGATGCTCTACTGGGTACAGGGGGCGAGTTTGTTGGAGTAAGAGTCTTTCCTGTGAGTAGGGATGTGTATGCTGGAGCTTGGTGGTTAAATGCCTTCCTTCTGCAAGCCCTTGCAGGAGCTTAGGAGTAAACAGGCCCCTTTGGGAAACAGAGTCACATCCCATCTACAGGGGTGTGTGGCTGCCTTTTCCTTTGGATAACACAAGGCATTTTGCAGACGTTCAACATGATCTACACAAAAGAAGTCGCCTGCTTGGCATGTTTCTTGTGAGCTACCCTAGAGAAATCTACATTCCCTCTTCTCAACACCTTTGGCTCCAGTCAGGACCTAACTGAACCCCCAGTGTGTGTCTGAGGTGGGCTGCTGTGGCCCTGGACTGAAAGCCTTGGAAGTGCCCCTGCCTAGTTAGAGATATTGGGGCAAGACACTCGGGCTCCTGTTACCAGACCCAGAAAAAAAAAAAAAAATATATATATATTGCCTTCTTTAGGAGAAACAAATGCAGCCCGGTATGAGCAGGATCTTGCCGTGAACAAACCCCACTTGAGCATGACAAATAATGTAGGGGGATGGCGATGAAAACACTGGCCACTGGCCCTTACCGCGGAGCTCTTTAACTTCCTCTGCTTAGTGAATCAAAATGCTGCAGCTCAGACGGCCAAGAAAAATATACTGAAAGGAACTTTCAGTGCTTCAGCACACAAGGAAAAGGTGAGGGGTTTGTCTGGAGTAGAGTAGATCTGGGGTTTGGAAAAATACATACTTAAACTAAGGAGCCGGGCTGAGCTATCAGTTTCTTCCCATTTTACTGCAGGGAGCAGGGCTCAAAGTTTCCCCTCCCTACACCGGGGAGGTGGCTTGTTGCTCGGGAAGAAGGTCCATCTCCCTCCCACTGAAATAATTGGGAGGGGGGGTTGTTTGGCTGTTGGCTAGACTGGTGAGGGGTTGTTTTTCTGGTTTGAGTTTGGTTTTGTTTTTCTTTTCTTTTTTTTTTTTTTTTTCTTCCGGGTTTGGGCGAGAACGTTCAATCTCCAGCTCTAAATATCAATTTCGCCTTTATCCGGAGTCCCGGTGTGTCGCAGAGCCGCTCCCGCTCCGCGCCCCGGGACACCAGGAGGCGGCGGCTGCCGGGCAGGCGGTTGGGCTGGCTGGGCGGCAGCGCAAGAAGCCTTCAGCCCAACCCGAAACAGACACACGCAAACAAATTGGGGCTTCATCGAGAGTCTGGGAATCAGAGGAAAAGGGAGAGAAAACAGAAAGGTTTAGTGGGAGCTACGGTAAACAGACAGGTAAAATGTTACATCAGCAAACAGTACTGCTCAGGAGGAGAGGGAGAGAAGAGAAGTCACTTGGAAAGATGAAAATCGCACATGTGCTTCTGATGACCCCATTAGATGCGAAGTCCTCCAGGAAATACATATTTGAAACAGCCAGGAAAAACAAACATGCCTTTTATAGACTTGCCCGTCCCGCCATGAAAAATGCAAACCTCGGTATGGTGCGTGTGTATCTAGGGGGTGGGAGGGAGGAAAGGGGAATAGATTTTGTAAAGAACTCGATGAAAGCTACCTTCATCAGGAATATTCATTTGCGCTGCCCTGCTCTCCAAAAATAGGCTGCAGCGTGAAAACCGAGGCAGTAGTCAAAACTACCGCGTGTGAGACGGACATCTGAGTCTGAAAAGTGACTGTCAAGAGCTCGTCTGGGTGTCAACACAAGCAAGACTGGCTGGCAACAGTGAGGAAGAAAAAGCCCGGCGGGATGAAGGGTTAGGAAGCAGGACTTTGTGAAGCCTGCACTTCGCTATGAAGTTAAACAATGTCCATTTGATCATAATGGAAAACCGACTCCTAGTCGCGCAGGAATTTGGGTCTGGGCAAATGTACCCCCCAGCCCCTAATTTCCAAAGCGCGGATTTAGATACAGTTGTGCTGGGGGTCGGAGGAGAGAGTGGGAACTTGATCCGAGAGCACTTTAGCGGTAAAGGCATCACCGTTCCTCCCCT
>NW_008618862.1:0-346 GCF_000691845.1 Merops nubicus | reverse complement strand
TCGTCGGGGTGTCAACACAAGCAAGACTGGCTGGCAACAGTGAGGAAGAAAAAGCCCGGCGGGATGAAGGGTTAGGAAGCAGGACTTTGTGAAGCCTGCACTTCGCTATGAAGTTAAACAATGTCCATTTGATCATAATGGAAAACCGACTCCTAGTCGCGCAGGAATTTGGGTCTGGGCAAATGTACCCCCAGCCCCTAATTTCCAAAGCGCGGATTTAGATATAGTTGTGCTGGGGGTCGGAGGAGAGAGCGGGAACTTGATCCGAGAGCACTTTAGCCGTAAAGGCATCACCGTTCCTCCTCTCCTCCCGTGGTCACGCTGCCCACGGGGCCGGACACAGTGA
>NW_008618861.1:0-4618 GCF_000691845.1 Merops nubicus | reverse complement strand
CCTCTTCTGACCGACTCTTACAGCTGTCTGGGAGAAAGGTGTGGTTTGAGCAAGCTGTGGTCAGGAGTATGGTGAAAGATGTTTCTGGGACAGTGAGCTGTCACGCTGTATGTCACTCATTTTATATAGAATTTCATTAGCATTATTTTTATTTCTTCTCTCTGTGTTGTTCCATTAAACTGTCCTTATCTCAGCCCACAGGGTTTTACTTTTCTGCAATGCATCTGGATTTATGTGAGACTTGAGATGAACACATATGTACGTGAAGCTTAACATCTGTATCCATGGTATTCAGAAATTTTATCATTAAGTAAATGACAGGAGTAGGCAAGAATGTTTCTTTCTCCAAACTTTGAGTGTGATTTAGAGATGAAAGAAGGAAAAAAAAGTATAAACAAGGTGACAACTAGCACTTTAAATAATTTGCTTCACCATACCTGAACCTGTGCATTAGTGACAAAAGAGCCTCCCACTTGCACATGTAACACACTTTCCAGCCTGCAAGTTTATTCCCTGTCCATTTATTCTCTGCCCATCCCTCTCCATAACCCTTGCTAAGAGGGAAACAAATGAGAATTCAATGAAGGTCAAGATACTGCTGCACATCCAATGGCTGTTTTCTGTGTTTACCTCATTATACGATAGGAAGAGTCGTTTGGTCTCAAAAACATGTTTGAAATAGATGAAGAACAGAAATATAGCACACGGTTTTTACACTGTATTCCTAAGTGAAAGGGGAGATAAAAATAAATAAGAAAATTAATAAGCCCAAATCTCAAAAGGAAGGAAAGAATTCAAAACTGAAACTCTAAACTACATTCAGAACTTGGAAACAATTTCCAGGTTTAATTAGGGATTAATCAAAGAAGAATCTGAACACTTACACAGCTGTTCAAAATTCAGATCCAAATGCCATGGTCAGTCCCAGACAATTATTATATACAGTGACTGGTCAGCTCAGCTTCCTGCAAACTTTATGAGTTAAAATATTAGCCAGGACCATAGTCACTGCCAACCCCATTGTATGAAAATACCAAGAGCATAAATATCTTTATGGCCTTTTATTTGCAGTCTACAAAACCAAAAGAGCTTTATAACACAAATGAAAATTAATTGCACAATTACCTTTCTCCTGGGTAGGTTCCAACAAAAAAAAAAAAACAACTAAACAACCCTAACAAAAAAGATAAACCAACAGCAACAACAAAACCCTGATGTCATTTAAATGTTTTTCTCTCATATTCTCTTTTGCCTTTCTGCTTGCCTCATAGCCAAGTAGGACAAACCCAGCAGATTTAGCAAAACCTTTTCCTTCCAATTCATGTTGTCAGTTGTCCCTTCTGAATCTAACCACTGAGATTTCTCAGTCAACCTTATTTTTCTTGTGATAAAGTTTACCTGAAGTCTTCAGCAAACAATACTAGTGATAAAGACATGATCTAAAGACCAAATAAAAATACTACTAATAAAATCCTATTTCAGTGATACTGTGTCAGGAAGCAGAAAGGGAAAGCTGCTTCTTGCAGCCCACCTCTGAGAGCAGTGCTGACAGGGGCTGTGTCTGCACCAACCAGGGTGTAGTCACACCGCACACAGAGCAGCAGAACACAGCGAGCACAGGGATCTCCTGGCAGGTCTGGAATCACACTGGGAAGTCAGACCCACAGGGCAAGTTTAGGTCAGCAGGTACCCGGGTAGGCATATGCATAGTTGTATCATAGCTAACACGAGGGCTAGGATTCAAGGCAGCTCCTGAGCAAAGGTAGGGAGCCTGTGCCGCCTACAGCTTTCACACTAGTGTGGTCCAAGAACATACAGCTACATCATTTGTTTATGACTTTGTCATTCCAAGTCCATCTTTTCTGAAATCTGCACCTTCCGTAAATGTACTCAACAGAAGTAGAAGTTCAGGTATATTGAATATTTTCAGTATCATAAACTATCACGTGTCCACTTATTTTCACTGGTTTCTCCAGATAAATTTGTTTTGAGGGAGATAAAGCTTACTTTAGCACAGTGTGTATCATTTGGGTCTGCATTATACTGAAAATGTTGCTGAAAGAGCTAGAAAGATCACAGTGCATATCTGTTATTTCTCCTGACCTAACAGATTATTTTTGAAGTATAAACCAAATAATCTATTAATCTATTAACACTTGCATGACCAGTTTTATCAAAATTCACACCACACTGCAACAGTTTAATTTCACACTAAAGGAAATATGCGCTTATTTTTCTTAGAAGTGTGTATTTGTAATTGTTCTCCATGGCTTCATGTAACACTGAAAATCAACATCAAAAATATGGAACAAACCCAGCTGATTCTTATGATTTAAAAACATTCTGTAATAAACTTATCAAAGATTAATGCCATCAACATAGTGACTGGAATTCCTGTAAATTTCATGAAACATATGCATCCGGACTAATTTTAAGTTGGGGTCTTAAGGGTCTTTACTGCTAATATCAACAGCAATATTACATTCATTAAAGCTTTTATGTAGTTGTTCTTAGGATCAGTGTAAACACCCTCCACCCAGGTGTGGCCAAAAGGTGAACAAGAATTTAGAATGAATAACAAGTGGGACAGAAAATAATATGGACAGCATTTTAATAAGTATGATATTTGTATATTTACAAAATATGTAAAATATGATATATAGAACATGAAATTCTCATGAATACTGGAGAAACTGCTGGGGAGAGAAACCAAAGAGTCATATTAAAAGTATGAAAAAAAGTTACATGAAGAAGTAAAAAATCTTCCTCTTCATCCCATCTGCTTCAAATAGAAACATGGATAGGAAAATTAGAAGTTTGAATTAATAAAACACTTCTTCACACAGTAGAAAACATTCATTTGCCTCATGAAGATGTTATGTCATTTTAAATGGTCTAGTGCATCCTGCCTTTCCTCTAGCTGTTTCTCCAGAAGAGTGCATCCCTTTTGTTTCTTGTCAGTATACAAGGGTGTTAGAAATGGCATTAAACACTTGACACCCATGTGTCATAGGTCACAGAAAGTGATAACAAGGGGAAAGATTAAAAAAAAATGTTTAAAGAATGGGAAATAACGACAGAAAGCCAATTAAACTTCCTATTTAGTATTCAACCCCATTTCTCATTTTTAGATACAAGGTGCTTCACAAAAGGGCTGCATTTTCTTATACGTTCCCTTGAGGTGTTCAGTGTTCTGCTGCTCATGTGTTGGAACACTCAGCTAGATGGAGCTCAGATCAGATCCTGGGCAAACATTTCCATATTCAGGTCTGATTTTTTGCTTCCACCCCGTGACATGCATTTGCTAGTTCCGTAGGCTACAATTGTAAGCAAAAGATCTTATTTGCCATCAGGGAGGGAGTTAACAGAAATAGATTTTCATCTTTCTGGATGACAGCAGAGAAGACTGGAGAAAAATTCTATGTGTGGGCTTGGAATCTGAATCAGGCAGTATACAGCTACACTGAGTATCCGACTGAAGAATGACATTAATCATGTGAAATCTTATCTAAACTAAGCAAAATCTCTGGAAACTCTCTCATGGATGTCAGTAGCTAAAACAAGATTTACTCCAGTGAGAACAAAAAGATATATAGAATGACTTGGGAAAATATTTTCTCTAGCTTCTTTATCTTTTACAGTTGGTCACATGTTTTGAAATGATATACCAGCATAAACTTTGTTACATTTGTTGGGGCAAAGCAGAGGTGGATAAAGAATATAATAAATAATTTTAAAATGTTGTATTATGTTGCTCTAAGAATACCCTTTATGTTGAAATGTTGTCAATTACAAGCACAAAATATCCTGGAATATACATCAGAATGAAGCTCTAGGATATTTTCTGGTTCATTTCCCTGGAGTGTGGATAAATTGGTGTCTCTAGGACTAAATCATAAGATACCTTAAGACATTGTGCACCTTTATCTCCTCTAGTAACCTAGGAAGTGATAATCCCATTGGATCTTAAGTAGACTTATGCCCCGCGGGTCTCATTCAATGCTTATTTTCCAAGAGGAAAGTGTCTCCATTACCAACAGGTTGTTTTCGTTTCAGAAGTAATTTGATTTGTTCCTCATCACTTTTGATATGGTGTCTTTTCATGATCTACTGTAGATTATCAGAACGTGAGTTTTTTTTTTTTTTTATATGTAGCTTTTATTATTTTTGACCCAAAATATCCTACATGAATAGTGTAGAAGGTGTGTACTACTGTGTGTACATGGCAGGACAAGGGGTAATGGTTTTAAGCTAGAAAAAGCAGAGTTAGATTAGATATTAGGAAAATGTTCTTTAATATGAGAGTGATTGATCACTGAAACAGGTTACCCAGAGAGGTGGTGGAGGCCCCACCCCTAGAGACATTCAAGGTCAGGCTTGACAGGGCCCTGAGCAACCTGACCTAGTTATAAATGTCCCTGCTTGCTGTAGGGAGCTTGGACTAGATAGCCTTTAGAGGTCCCTTCCAACCCAATACATTCTATGATTCTATGTTTCTGTGATTCTATTTAATGATAACACATTTACTATAATTCTCAAGTCTAACTATGGACTTTAAATATAAGTAACTATATTCCTAAGGAGATATATATATTTATATAGATATATTTTTTATATA
>NW_008618860.1:0-1994 GCF_000691845.1 Merops nubicus | reverse complement strand
TGGACCGGGGGCAGCCTTCCCAGAGATGCCGCGGCCGTTCGCGGAATTTTTCCGCCCCACTTGAGGTTAGAAGTAATTAATTTGGTTTCCTATTGAGCTAGGAATTTAAAACGATTCTATTTTCTGTCAAGGTAAGTTTACAGGGTACAATACGCGCTCTGCTTACGTTGGGGTTGAATCGAAGGTTTCCGCTTTTTACAACGGTTTCGATGAAGCGCTTCACCCATCTTTTGTTTCGTTTAATCCTTGTCGGCTAACCGAGGTGGGTATGTTGCTGCCGGGACAGCATTCAGCACCAAGAAAGGCGTTTTCCAGTGTTGCGGCTCTAACTGCTGGTAATGTAATTTTTGGAATATTCGAAAACTGAAATTAATGATTGCGAGAATGAAAATTAAATTTGCGTGAGACTACGAGGGGCTGTTCTTAGGCAATCGATGGCATGTTTGCCGTGTTGTTCCCTCAGCCCCGTTAACATACGTTTTGAAGGATGCAGGAGAACATTTCGTACTGGGGCGTTCTCATGGGCACGAATTTTGGGAACGAATGGGGTTTGTGTTACAAGGAATTGTTACACAGGGGTTACACTGAACACAGGCAGCTCCCTCCCTCCCTCAAGCAGCCCTCAACAACGAAACAAAGACAATCGATCCCCTTCAGTTCCATTTATTCAGATCGTATTATTCTTGTAGTTTGAACTTCAACATAACACAGCATATTGCACTTACCGGAGAGCAGCACAACAGAGAAAAAAAATAAGTACAATACTTCAGTTTATTCCCAAGGAAGAACAAAATGTTGTGATAGCTGTTGCTCTTCTTAAATATATGAAACCAACGGAAAATCTAAGTATATGTACACAAGATTTACTAAGTCCCTGAATATGCCATTCAAAATTTTACACAGACTTTTTTATATTTTTTTTTTTTACAGAGATATACATTATGTCACACACAGTTTCAGCTTGAGAAAACTTTGCACAATTATACCCCAGCTACAAGGCTGTTGGGATTTTTGTTTTGGCTTGTTTGTGGTAGTGTTTTTTTTGTGTGTTTTTTTTTAAGGCTGCCCCCCCCCCCCCCCGATTTATGCCAATGATTATTCAGACCATTTTCTTCAGGATTATTCCCCCATTCTCCACCCCCTCCACTTTGCCAGAACGTTGAAGGAAATACCAACTAAAAATAAGTCTAGGAGAAAGCCATTACATCATGACAAAGGTTAAACTGTATATATTGCACGTTGGTACAGAAACTAAAGCAGTGATGCTTTCATTCCCCCCTTTCCTCTCTCTCACACGCTCCTCTTTGCTCCTGGAGCTGGGCCACGTTAAGGAACCTAACTAACTGTAGTCATAGTCCGACGAGTCCTCCTCGGACACCCCTGCCAGGTCTCTGCGGTAGGAGTCCACCCCATTCTCCCCCACCTCCCCCACAGCCTGCAGGCTTTTGCCCGCGCCTTTGCGCTCCTCCATTTTGATGGTGTCGTAGAGTCCCTTAGGTCCTTCTTCAAGGAGGATGTTCCTCTCTGAGTGAGAGGGTTTCATTTGGCAGACGTTTCTGAGGAAGAGGAGGACGGGGGCGTAAAGCACGTTGGCAAGACCCATTCCCAGGTTGAGCTGGGCGAAGCCCATGGTGTGCACGATCTGGCCGGCCACGACGGGCCCCAGGGCGTACGCCACGCAGTAGGAGATGTCTCGTAGACGGAGACGTGGCGCACGTCCACCAGGAAGGCCAGGGTGGGCAGCAGGGCTGTGTCCACCAGCGCGATGCCGAAGCAGATGCCGCAGAGGGGAACGATGACCTGCCCGAAATTCCTGCAGGCCGGCACCAGGCAGGAGCTGGCGCCGATGATGGCCATGCCCAGGGCCCCGTAGAACCACTGGAGGTGGGGGTACGCGGCGGCCAGCCGGACGGTGACGTAGACGCCCAGCACGTGGGGGAAGAAGGCGGGCAGCCAGGTGAGGCCCACCTCCCACTCGCTGGCGCCCATGGACT
>NW_008618859.1:534-800 GCF_000691845.1 Merops nubicus | reverse complement strand
TGACATTTGCATTTCTTTGGATTTTAACCTCTATACATTTTCTCGCAGGAAAAATGAACCTTTGCATAATATTTTTCAAATCTTTACAGGAAAAAAAAAAAATCTCTCTCCATCTTTCTTAACTCCACTTCAAACTTTTTTACCCCACTTTCCATAAAAGTTTCGACAGCTTAATGTCAAAAAGCAATTTCATTTTATTGTTATGGTTTTCATTAAAGCTGTTTCAATTTTCTTTTCCAATCTGTAAGTGTCTCTCCCTTATTCAC
>NW_008618859.1:0-332 GCF_000691845.1 Merops nubicus | reverse complement strand
ACAGTTCATAGGAAATAATTAAATTAAATAAACTAAGCTTTACACAAACTCCAACACATTTCAGAGGCAGCTGATGCGGTTTATATGACACAAGCACACATGATAAGAGGCCACAAGTTCAGATATATTCATGTTTCTGGCAATGAACACATGATAACTTCATTCTGCAGCTTAAAATAATAAATGCTTTGATTAAAAAAAAAAAAAGAGCTTCCAAAGAGATATCCATGGGCAGAATCTGGGTCACCACATACTTATCAAAACTACTTTAGCTACAGGTTTTCTTTAAAGAAGTATTACTCTATGTACCATTCCTATGCTAGTTTAGATGC
>NW_008618858.1:0-2452 GCF_000691845.1 Merops nubicus | reverse complement strand
GAACAACCGGGGCGTCCGCAACCCCAACCTCAACCAGAACCCCTTGATCAATGTGCGCGATCGCCTCTTCCACGCGCTCTTCTTCAAGATGGCAGTGACCTACGCTCGCCTCTTCCCACCCTCCTTCCGCCGCGTCTTCGAGTTCTTCGTCCTCCTCAAGGTGAGGGGCAGCTGGCGGTTGGTGCCAGGCACAGATGTCCTTCCACAGACACCGCCGGGCTCTGCGGGAGCCCACAGCCCGAGCTGTGCACCAGGCTCCTGTGGGCCACGTTTCTGTGACAAATGCATGAGTGGTTCTGATGATCTGACCAGAGCCCTGGCTCAAAATCTGGAAGCCAAAAGGAAATCGCTGAGCCAGCCCCCCAGGTAGCCAGGCTGGTGCAGGTCAGGCCCAGGGATGGGGGCACAAAAGGCTTTGGTGTCCATTTCCTAGCAGTTACTCTTTTTGGATATGTTGCATACAGAGATATTTGATCATTGGTGTCTTGTTGGAGTCTTTTCTAGAAGTGGTTAATGCACAGCCCCATTTTAACCTTATTTCTTCCGGGCAGCCAGCAGCCTGAGCTGTGCTGGCATGGCATTGCCCCACGCTGATTCAGGGTGAGACCCACCTGCCTTCCTGTGGGTGTGGGACTGGGAACCACGGAGTGGCCCGTTGGTGTGTGGGGGGGGATCTGCCCCTTGGTTAAATCCTGCACTGTGGCTTCCTGGACACACGCTGGCACTCCTCACCAGTGCCAGTGTGGAACTGGAGTCAGAGGATGGGCAGAGGAGCTTGCTGGGTGAGAGCAGCACAGCTCTGCCCCGAGTCACTAAAGTCCAGCAGCTTGCTTTAGCAGGAAGGCAGTTAGGACAGTTTGTCTCATGCTGCACATGGACATCCTCTCCCCTCCTGAGAAACCTTCGAGGTTTTAACGTCTCTCTGTTCCTCGTGTGACTGGGTTCAGGGAGGCTGGAGTGGGGATGGTGCTAATGGCAAGGCTGGTCCTGGCTCTCCCTGCTGCCTGCTCGTGACCAAAGCTCTCTGAGGAGTTTGGGGTGTGCTGTGAGCACCCACAGAGAGCAGCCTGCTCCTGCCTGAGGGCTCTGCAGCCAGCCAGGCCCCGGCCTGGCCTCAGCTCGGGGGGGTGAAGTCACAGCCCGTGGCCCTGTGTGCAGCCACTCACCAGCTCCTGGGGCTGCCCAGGGTTCTGTGACGAGCGAGGCATCCCTGGTTTGCCTCCCCGAGCACCTTCCCCTGCAGCTCCTCTGCAGACGAGGTGTTTACCAGCCTGTTTATTCATGGCAGCTGGGTCAGGAGCGACGTGTGGCGAGGGCAGCTCGTTTAGAGAGGAATGAGCCCTGTGGTGTGGCCTTGGCACAAGCACTGGGAGCTCGGCTGTGCTGCTGGCTGTGCTGGTGTCCTGCAGCCTTCGCTGGGAGCTTCGGGCAGCACTGGGCAGCCTGTGCTATGTTTGCTGGTGGGAAGGAATTTTAACCTGCTTTGTCTCATTGTGGCTTTGTGACTGTTCCTGGCGTGAGCCATGGTGAGGTGTGGGGAAGCTCTGCCAGCCCAGCTCAGCCTCCACCGTGCTGGCGGGTGGCAGATCCCAGCACAGAGCTGGTGGTTCTGCCGTGGCTTTGGGTGGCCCTGCTCTTGTGGGGAGAGTCCTTTGTTGTGGCTTGCTTCGTTACGTTGTAAAGTCAGGCAGTCTCTGGGCTTGCAGGAGATGCTGTGTGCAGAGGGGGGAACGGCCAAAGGCCAGGGCTGCGTTCCCACCTCCTCCTGTGCCTTGGTGTAAAAACTCTGGTCCACTTGCAGACCCATTTGTCCAGTGTCAGTTTGGTGTCATCCTGGGCGAAGGAGAGACGGATGAAGCTGCCAGCAGGCCAGGGCTGGTGGGGTGATGGTGTCTGTTTGTTTCTTGCTGTGCAGGCTCTCTTTGTGCTCTTCATCCTGGCCTACATCCACATCGCCTTCTCCCGCTCGCCCATCAACTGCCTGGAGCACGTGCGGGAGCAGTGGCCGCGGGACGGCATCCTGCGCGTGGAGATCCAGCGCAACTCCAGCAGGGCCCCCATCTTCCTGCAGTTCTGCGGCGGGGAGAAGCTCCCGGGCGTGGTGGTTGAGCCCACGGCTGAGGAGGAGGAGGAGGAAGAGGAGGAAATGTCTGTGGATATGTTTGAAAACAGCTCTGTCAAGGTAAAGAGGCGTTCCTGTGTACCCCACAGGTGGGAACCCGGGGAGGAGTGGTTTGTTGGTGCAGCCTTCCCAAGTACGCCCCAGCCCCTGTGGTCACCTGGAGACAGAGCATGTTCCCTGTCTCTTCATGAAGCTCCACGTTAGTCTCTGGTGGCTTAAGATGGAAGTTAAAGCCTGAGGAAGTGCCTCTCATCCTCCTCTTGGTGGCAGAGGCCTTCACTGGGGGCACGGGGGGAGCGCAGAGGGCGGGAACTGAAGCGCTCACTGAGG
>NW_008618857.1:22309-48964 GCF_000691845.1 Merops nubicus | reverse complement strand
CCGGGGAAGGGTTCCGCACGGGGAATTTGAGTTTATTAGCGCGGTTCGGCTTGTGTTAGTTAACTGGCCCTTCAGAAGCAGACGCGGCGTTTACAGGCGACAAACTGAAGAGGCAGAGTCAGGGGTCAACACCTAGCGACGCCCGGAAGCGGCGGACAGCTGCGGGAGCTGCGCTGCGTAGCGTGGAATAACAGTCTGGGGTTTCTTACGAAGAGAAAGGCTAGAATAGGTGCTCAGTCTCCGACAGAGTAAAGGAAAATATGTTTCTTTGTAGTTCGTTTCTCTCCAAACTTGTTCTTGTTTACGAATGAGGTGGTTTTCTGTTTCTGAAAGACTTGCTCTACTGGAGCAGTTGTTCTTTTAACACATCAAATACATCTGACTTGTAGTTTTTGATGTGGCTGATGTCTTATAGTCCTGAGCAAACCAGAAATCGAAATGCAGAACCAAGAAATGTAATATGCGGCAATTAGAGCATTAGGTTCGCAAGAAGTTTTGCCCATATATACATTGTCACTTTGAAAATCATGTGTGTTGCTCTTTTGTGTTGTTAATGTGTGAGCAAACTTTTATGTGTAATAAAAAGTGGAAATAATTTGTGGAGTTACAAGTTTCATTGGTAATTAAACTAATTGAGGTTTTATAAGAATTTTAGCTTTTTAAAATAAGTTCACTGGGGTATGAAATACTTTAAAACTTGATTTTATGTAGCTAAGAGAATTTGGGTGTGTAAAATTGCTCTAACACATTAGTTGGCTGTTGGAACTGCTAGTACTTACTTTGAGCGCAGTAATTTCAATGAACCCTGTGTGTGTGGCCAGTGACCTTGCAGAAACTGAAAAGAATAAATGTGGCTGCAACTTTTGAGTTTCTAGCCATGCCAAAGTATAACGAAAGATTAAGGACTGCAGCCACAAAGCAGAGTGGTGGGAAGCTGAGAACTTCATGTTTATGTAATGGAGCAATGAGATAGCAGGCTAGTAAGAGTGCTGGTAACACTGATGCAGAAGTGGTCTTGGAGAAAAAATGAAACGGGGTGAAGTGTTTTAATGTGTATTTTCTGGCAGTATGGAAGATACTGTCATGCTAAAGGCTTCAGCAGAGCACTAGCTGCTTTAGAGCATTGTTAGATGCTAATTTTAAAAAGGTATTTTGTAGCTTAATCTTCTGCATACTCACTAGTCTTCAGCGAGGAACAAAATAGCACCTGTTGGTGCTGAATAAAAGGGTCTCACATTAACATAGTGCTCAAATTAGGAAAATTATTGATTAAAAATTTTGTTTTGGTAAATATATAAAGTCATTTAAAACTTAGGGTGAGAATTTATTTTTGTAATAGCTTTGTGTACATATCTAGAGCTACTGTTCAGGGTTTATGTTTAGTCAAATAATGAATGAATGTCATTGTGGTATTGATACAAATGTACCAATAACGAGTTGTAAAGAGATTTTCTGCTTTACATGCCTTGCTTGTTTTTGTGCTCCCTGTAAGCTTTCTGAAGCCCTTGCTCAGGGTAAGCACTGGCTCCAGGTGGGTGCTGTGTGCCTGGAAGGTATCGTGTCCCAAGAAGGGGAGATGTGGAGTGCAGGCTGATTCTTCTGTTGCATGAGGCTGGCCATGAGCTGCACCTGCAGCATGAGGAAGGAGGCACCTGGGTTGTAGTGTAGGCTGGGTGCTGGAAGAGCCTGTGTGACTTAGAGTTGAGGGGCAAGTACAGCAGTCACAGGAAAATATTGTTTACCGTGAGAGAAAAAGGTTGAGAGTGTGGCAGGTGTTGAAGGCATAGAGTGATGATAGTGCAATGATGCTCACTTGTGGGGAAAAACAGGTTGAAATTTTCCCTGTTAAAGCAGCACCTGCAAGCAGGGGTGTATCTTGCAGTAAGCGCAGGATGAAACCCTGGCTTGTCCTTTTATTTACTCTCAGAAGATGGCAGTGCTCTTGTGTCTGAGAAAGGAACGCTTAATCTCCTTTCCCTGGAGAGTAAGTGGAACATAATATCAGAGCAGGCTTCAACTTGTCCCCGTAATAGCTACAGTACAAGCTGTTTTATCACTTCAATAGCCATATTGAAAATGTGCTTTTAAAGACTTATGTGCAGGGCGATGGCTCTTCTTCATTCCCACGTGTGTGTTGGACAAGTGTACTTGCCCGGTGAAGCCAGACATTATAATTCAAGTACGATGGATTTTGGCCTGGCAGTGGCATGCCAAGTGTGAGCTGTCTGTGACAGCTTGCTTTACTGCTAGTTTGGAAACACCTGTAAAGGAAAGGTATGGAAGTACTAACAGAAGTGTAATGGAGTAGTAGAAATGAGTAGGCAGCCAGGAAGAGTTTGAAAGATTTTAAACCAAATACTAATTAAACCATGAAGCAAGTGAGCAAGGAGAATCATTGAGTTGTGGAACAACAGTAAATTAGACTACTCGTTTATGAAGAAAAGGAGCTGGAGATAAGAAAACAAAAGGAATAAGCACGTGGATTTCACTGGATTCTCTCTTGCTCTGTTGTATCTCATTAGGTGTCAAAGTTTCTCCTGGGAGTAGCACAACTGTAAATTAATTTTTTTTTTTTTTTTTAAATGAATCTGTTTTTTTTTGGGAGGTACATAGTCTCTGTAGAAGAGCAGGCTACTTGGCACTGCTGAAATTCTTCCTAATGAGTTAGACTTCATCAGGGATGGGAGTTTTTGAAAGCTTGGATTAGTATTTGTGGGAAAGTTGTGTATTATGTGGGGGAAGGCTGTTTGTTTTCCTTAGGAGTCTGATGAAAGAAACTTCTGTGTATCCACTGGCTTTACTCATTCAGCCGAGGCCTTGGTGTGTGCTATAAACATTCTCATGATGCTGGAAGAAACAGGAAAGAACATTTAGCTGCTCTGCATGTCTCAAATACTAAAAAATGAATGCAGAAAATACCTTTTCAAATACATTTTTCCAGGTTTTACTTGCATCTCTTTCTGCCTTAGTACTTAACTATTGCTACTGCTAAAAAAAGGTACCATGCAGTATGTATGATGGTGGTTGTTTTGGGAAGCAGCTGTTTTGTGTATTTTTGTGAGTTCATATTTTCATTTCCCTGTTTAACCACTGCTACACCATACAATTAAAATTATTTATATTGATGTGTTGTCAGAAATATTAGAAAGCATTTGTAATTCTTCGGTCTCTTTTGAAATTGTCATCTGGTACTAGTCAGGGAAGTTCTAATCCCCCATTTTTGCCTTCTGATGTTGTCAAATGTGCTTTAAAAGCCTTTTAAAATAAAATATTTTATGTTTGAGCAATTAAAACCAGGATGAATGGTCTATCTTGTAAAAGAGCAGCGTTCTTAAACTGTGATTGATAGATAAATTAGTGTGTGTTACTGTTAGTTCCTAGTGGCAATGTTGTTTTACTAAAATACTTCTATGTATATCCTTTTCTGGAATCAAGTATTTTTTTTTAATTAGAGATGGAAGCTGTAGTACTCACAGTTCTCTCTTAATACCCAATTCAAAATAAGGCCCAGAATATATATATTTTTGTGATTTATTTCAGTTGATGGCGTACTTCATTTTCATGGGAGAGGCACAGCTTCTATATAAGGACTTATCCACAGTGCAAGCATATGAGTACTGATAGTTTTTATTCTTACAATTTGAGTTCAGCAACTTTTGTTATGAGTACAGTGAACAGATAGAAATAGATTTCTAAGGGAAGAGCTTTACACAAGTTAATCTGTGTAGCCCCTCATGTCTGTACATGATCACTTTAATTTCCCTTGTGTTTTTATGTTTACCTTTTTCTTTTACTCCAATTTCCACCAGCCTGTCGTACAAATGCTTGCTTAAATTGCTCCTTTGATGTCCAATGAAATGGAAGAGAATCCAGCTGTAGAGGCTGAATACAGCTGAATGGCTGAAAGTGAAATTTCTTCACTTTTAGTTTATGTATCTCAACAGAGAGAAATTTGGATCTTTATATTGACTTATTTTCAACATGCATTTCTTGTAAATATGCCTGCATCTATATATGGGGTGTGTTTCTTTGTTCATAAGTATGTGATTATGTGCACGTTTACTTTCCCTTTACTCTTGCTTTTTAAGGCATGCGAGGTCAAGAAACTACGTTTCAGAATGCGAAGTGTACAAACTGGAATCTGTACCCTTGGATTTTGGTGATTACCATCCACTAAAGCCCATTATGGTGAGTTTCTTTTTGAGCTTTTGGAAAATTAATGTGAATCAAAACTGATTGTGTTTCTCTTCTTACTTCCACTCCTATAACATTAAAAAACTTTGAAGTCTGTGGTGCTAGTGAAGTTGCGTTCTGTATTAGTGGGCTGTTGCTTCAGAAGCATCAAGGTTTATTCTGTTGCTAGTCCTTTAAATAAATTTACTGGTGCTTTATGTGTCAAAACCAGTCTCCTTCTGACTAATATAGCATTTGAACTTGTGGGTTTTCTTGGTTGCATTAAATGCTGAATAGTGGATAAGTTTAAAATCCAGTTGTTGCGTTACAAATAACCTCTATAATTGCTTGATGTAAGACTTGGTTTTGGGTTAACTTCCAGTCAGCTGTATGCTTTAAAACATTTATGTCTTTAAAGTATGAGGGGTTTTTAAAAATGCACATGTACAAAAAAATCCCACTTCAAAGAGATGATAGTCACACACTAATGAATCATAAATGCACAGCAGCTTCTGTTCAGGAAGGTCAGCAAGGAGATAAGACCAGAGGCCTTAAGAATGCATATGGTCTTTCAGGCTTGAGTATTGTACAAGAAAAGTAAAGATGAGACTGGCAGAGGAACTCAAATAGCAGAAAGGCTGGAGGAGAGAGAGAAAAACAATAAAATAGAGGAGGGGTGCAAGAAAGAAATTTAGAATGTTTTTTCTTATACTTCTGTAAACCCATAATTGGAAGGAAAAAAACCCCAAAAAGTAATGGAACTGCTAGTGCAGATTGCCTCCAGAGTCAGGGCAAAAAGGTGCTCCAATTTCTATGCTAGTGCTGATTCTGAAGAGTTACTTGTAGCTGGGTCCTGGCTTTCACTGTAACAGCACAGGTTGTGTAGTATGTGTTTTGATGATTTACTAAAGAAACTAGGGGGAAGAGAAAGTCTTTTTGTTTAATAGTTTTGAATTTTTCTTTCAGGTTACTGAATCCAAGACCAAGAAAATGACCCGGAAAGGAAGCACTTCTTCTACCTCCTCCTCTTCTTCTAGTTCTATGATGGATCCACTGAGCAGTGTATTGGATGGTACCGATCCCCTGTCATTATTTGCAGCAGCTGCAGACCCTGTGTCAACTACTGCTACCATGGTAATGCTGGAGGGCAGTTATCACAACTAAATAAAACCAAAAAACAAAACCTCAAAGCCACCCCTGGATAAAATCTATTTATCTCACCAGTTTGGAGGTTAATGCAAGTTGAAAATACGCTGTATTAATAGACTAAAATATTCTTTTTTATTTCCCTGTTTATGTTGACACTTATTTTAATAGGGATTTGTTTTTTGTTTTTTTGTTTTTTTGTTTAGTTTTGTAAGTTTTTGGATGAGTAAATACTGAAACATTAAGTGGACCTTTATCAGCTTTCTCTTTTTTTTTCCAGATTTGTATTTAACATTTGCACTTGTACTCTCCTCATAGGACAGTACACGAAAGAAACGGGATAAGGATGACAGCTCAGCAGTGGGAAGTGACTTTGAGCCATGGTTAAGCAAACGTGGTGAAATTCTGGCTAGATACACAACAACTGAGAAGCTCTCCATTGTAAGTGGCAGCTTCTCCAGTTTTATTTATTTGCACTAGACTTTGAAGGGATTTTGTATGTTGCTGTTTTGTAGTTATTTCATGAGTAAATACTGGTGCTCTAAATTTTGGTTTTATTATGGCAGAAAGCCATACCAAAAGCTCTCACTTCCAATGATTGTTTTGGAGATGAGTCCAAAAGTGTGTTGATACTTAGAAGCCATCACTTTGTCTTTTTGTAACAATACAAATAAATGCTGGTCTTATGTTTACTTCTAAATTATTATAGGCTTAATTAGCAGTGTAATTACCCTGTGCATTGCTTGGAATGCTAATAAATACATGTTTTCTAAAAGTCTGCTTTTCCTCTTTCTTCACAGAATCTATACATGGGATCTGAAAAAGGTAAGCTGTTCTTTTGTGTCTTATCAGGAACAGATTGTGCTTGAGATAGGTTGTCAGCAACAGGTTTGAGGTCAGGAATAGCTGAAATGTGATTTCCTCTCCTCCCCCCGTTCTGACATATGGTTGGGTTTTTTTTGTGAATAAGACTTCTGCTGGATTTTTAATTAAAATAATTACTGAAAACAAACCACCTAGCCACCTAATCTTGTATGCCTTGTTGGCCAAGGAATTTGTGATTAAGTGTAGTGGAAGGAAATGGAATTTGTTGCCTCCCACAGTAGCTTAAAACTTTCTTCCATTTGGAGTGAGCAGTGATACTTTGAGGAGCATGTTATCAGCTCTTCCCATTGCTGGAAGGGAAAGCAAACAAGTCTCTTGGGAACTTGTTCAGTTATTCTCTTTACATGAAAGTGGAATGATTCCAACTCTATACAGAGCATTCAAAAGAGAACCAAACATTAAATATTTTATTGTGTTTCCTAGTGAAGCAAATCCAGGCTAAGTAATCATAGCTGATGGCATAGGAAATCATCATTTTTATATATGAGTAAACATGCAGCATTTCAGCTAATGCCCAAAATGGAAGCAGTTATTTTTTGGAGTGAGAATGGTCAAACACTGGAGCAGGATGTCTAGAGAGGATATGAAATCTTTATCCTTTGTTATCATTAAATTGCCTGGGTATAATCCTGTGCAACCTGTTAAAATTTCAAAATTGGACCTGCTTTGGGAAGGGGAGATGGACACAGAGCTCCACTGGGCTTTTCTTATGTAAATTATCCTACGATTCTATTCAGTGGTTCTTTATTTAGCAGCAAAACTTGCAAGAAAATCCATTTATATTCAGTTTTGCTTCCTTGTCGTTCCCTGTTCAAAGTGAATCAATTGTAGGTACGTTTAAATGTGTGTGTTCAGGAACAGCCACCAAATGGATCAAACCACTTGTCTTATGTCTTGGAAGCTGACCAGTTGTCTGAGTCTGTCAAGATCCTTCAAGTTTGTTTCCCTTTAAAAGTCCAGGTATTTAAGTGTTAAAGAGAATCATATAATTACAGGAAAAACTACAACTACTGGCTCAGCAGTTTCTGAAAAAGTGAGGACGAGGTTAGAAGAACTGGATGATCTGGAAGAGGTGAGAAAGTTTTCTGATCCAAAGACATCGCTGTTTTAAAAGTGAAATAAATTTATGAAATAAAAATCTTTTATGAAACCTTTTAGGAAGGTCCTGATTCTTTATGTGCTTATGTAGTATTTAGATGAATATGTAGTTTCTGTGGGAATTCTCTAGTAATTTCAATCCTTATTGTTACAGAATTCAGGCAGAATATTTTCTTATCACTAGAAATTGTGATAGAAAAACTCACCTTATTCACTGATGTTGATTTTAGTCTGCAACTGCTATAAAACCTCATGGAGTCTAATAGTCTAAACAGCTGATAATTTTGTTTGGCCCTTTTGCAGAGGCTGCATGCTGTCTATCTGAGCTTAGTTAAAGTTACATTTACATGCTTAATAGAAATACTGAATACTCAAGTTATGTATTTTACTGTGCAAGCACAAGGTGTTCCATAACTTACTTGCCTAAAATCTGAACCTGTGGTGAGCTTCTAGAATTGTTTTGGGTAATGTTGTTTTGAAACCTCTGCCTCATAAGGAACTTCAGATTTTTTGTTCCCTGAGCCAGCACAGTCCTGATACTTGTGTATCACAAAAAAAAAGGGATTAGATTCTTTAGTAGAAAAATAAAGTACCCGTTACCATAAGGAAATACATAGACTTCTATGAAACTAACTGTGTTTGCAGTTTATCTCTTCATCTGTGATTGTTTTTACTGATGGTTGTTTCTAGACTCTCATATTATGAAATCTGTTCTGTAGTGCAGCTTAGTAAACTCATCAAAACTAGTCCTGAAGGTAGTTTTTAATGTTTCTCAAACTTCTGCTCAAGGCTATTTCAGAACCACCTTCTGATTTTACTAAATCCAGTTATAGTCATTTAATTCCTGTGTCAGTTTGGTTCTAAAGCTTAAACAGTTATTTCTGCTTATGGTATTTCACTAGTTTATTTTTGATATGTAATGTTTTTATAAAGTCTGTAAGACCTTCCAGGAGTAAGATCACAAGAATGCTTCAGTACTGACTGAGAAATGAAGATAGTTTTATTTTTTTACTGAGGGTGAATCGTAGCCAGATTTTTCTTTGGTTTTTTTGGGTCAACAAATTGCTTTCAACAAATTCCTTAGGAGCGTGCTGGTAAAACATTTCATTTGTCTCTGATACTGCTCCTATGTGGGTGCTAGTGTGCTTATGTATAGTGTTAGTGTCTTAATTGTGCCACAAGTACAATACCACTGAAATAGTTCGGCATTTCTGATGTTGTTTGGGTACCAGCATGTAGGTCTCTTGAAAACCAAAGCACATGTGATGCACTCCTGTGCCAAACACCTCCAATATTGATACTCCAAAAGTATAAAGGGAAAATTAGGTAATTCTGTAATAAGTTTTGTGGGTTCCGCCCATGTGATTTAACTCTATAGTAATGTCACTTTCCTTCCTTCCCTCCCTCTCTTATTAAGTAGAGTTGTGTTTTCTTGCCAGGGGTCACAGAAAGAGCTGTTGAATTTGACTCAACAGGATTACGTGAACCGAATTGAAGAACTGAACCAATCTTTGAAGGATGCTTGGTCCTCTGATCAGAAAGTAAAAGCTCTGAAAATTGTCATCCAGGTTGGTTTTACATTTTTGCTATGTACAGAACTGGCAAGGTTGGTGGTGTGGCTTGTCCAATTTCTTTGTTGAGGGAAGAAGAGTTTCTGTTATTTTTGTACTATTTTCTTCTGTTCTTTGCTGTGAAACCCATGATGACTTCTGACAACCATTACGACTTCTGACAACAGTTGAATTTCAAACTTTGTTGTTATATGTTGATTTTGACTAGTGTATGTGAGATGGAATTCTCAGAGCAGCCAAATGTGTGGAAATGGTGTGGAAATTTTACCTGGTTAGGGATAACTGGAAGAAAATATGTAGTGATATCAACTCTTTCTAGCACATAAAGTTTCCTGTCTTCTCCTTTTTCCCCTCTACCCCTTTGGCCCCCATCCCAAATAATACCAGAATGACTTTTTTAACATAGTATTTTCCCTATCCAGACTTACTAAGGCAGCTGAATAAATCTGATCTAGAACCCTAGCAAAGTACAGAAAATGGCTCTAGATTTTTTTTGTGTGTGTGTGTGTGCTTGTTTTGCTTGGAATTTTTTTTTTTAAACTTCTCCACAATCATCCTGTGGCTCATTGGGGATGATGGGATGTGAAGGGGCATGATGGAATAGGACAATTAAATGCTCTTTTGTTTGGTTTGGCCTTTAAAAAAAAAGGCCAGAGGCAGAGTGCATCAGAGGACAGAGGAGATAATGACATCCTTAAAAGCTGTAAAACTGATGTAATGCTAATAGTCATCAAATAGAGTTATAAAAAGTTAGGGTTTTTTTCCTCATTCTGAATACTCTTGTGAAAACGGTTTGCAGTAATTTCAGATTAAATTGTGGTAAAGACAATAAAGGAAATGAAACCAATGAAGGGAGATCAGAAAATTTTATCTGACCTAGGGTCACTAATTTACTATTGTATTATGAAATCAGTGCTGCTATTCTTTAAAAAACCGACCACCATATAGAGCATAGTGAAGTGTGAATATCTTAGTGACAGAGAATGCAGCATTAAAAGCCTGGGGGAGGAGAACAGGGACATGGATGTACCATATTTACAGGGCACGTCTGCCATGCAGTTATCTGCACTTTAATACTTTCATGTATTCTTTTACAAATGGTTTCACAAATGATTTTGGAATAATGTCATTTGTAAGACAGATTCAGTGCTTTCTTTTAGGAAAGTGGTGTCAAAATGGCATATGTCAATCTCAAAGTGTTGTCTGTCTTGTTCACTTTGCACTTGAACTTCATGCTGCAGATGTTCATCATTAATTGAAAGATTGGGTAAGAATGCCATAGGTGTTTGGGTAATTAATGTCAACACAAAAATCTTTCATAAAGAGCACTGTAACGAAGTACAGTCCTATACTTGTGAAGCAGGATAGCATAGAAACCTGACTGAACTTTCCTTGTGGTTCTTCCTAGTCAATAACTTAATTTTAAGACTGCTGTATCCCCTTAAAGAACTAAGCAGTTTTCTTGACATCAGGCTGTGATTATATATGTAGTCTATCATTACTAGTATCACATACTGGTTAGTGTGCAACAGGAGGAGTAAGTTTGGCTTTTTTTTAGGGTATTATTTTCAGAAGTGTATACTAGGCTGGAAAAAGCAAATTTCACCTTTTGGATGAAAGATCATGCCAATATCTTTCATGTGGCCATCAGGGGTGGAGCCTTCATTCTCTGCATGAGAGTTTTACAGGGCTTGAAGTGCAGGAAGGGTCTGAATTTATAGTGTGCCTTTTTACAAGATACTTTATTTGTCAAGCTGGAGTAAGCCGAGCTACTTAGAGTAAGCTGAAGTGAGTTGATGATCTATGTGAGCCCTAAGAAAAGTGGTAGGTAAGCATTCATGGTGTGTGTAGGCCCTGAACAGCTACTGAATTACCTTTCTTTGAAGGTAACTGACTTACCATGCAATAGGGAAGATTCTGCTTTAATTGTAAGATGTGAATGCTCTCACCTGCCTTATTGGTGCACTTTTCCTCCCTGAAGGATAATGCAAAAAGACTGAGCATGCCCCTTGTTCAAGCATGTTCAAATGTTATGATTTTCTTCTTTAAACAAAGGGATCTTGTGGGGTATCGGGTTGCTTCCTGGATTTTTGGAATGGTATGGAAAACTTGAACCTTTTTTGTTCCTTTGAGATTGAAGAATTGTCTCCTGGTTACAGGAGAGAGAATTACAAAGATCAGAGATCACAGAGAATACTGTGCTTGTCAGTTTGAAATAGACACCAGAGAAGACTCATGGTCAGAGGCCACATTTGGCTCACGTGGATGGAGGTGGCTTTCTCTCCCCTGTCAGTCATTTGTCTGTTTTCTTCAGGTAGAAGTTGATTTTTTTTGTGCAAAAGTTTTAGACTGCAGTTTAGTCTGCAGTCTTTGCACTATCTTGGAACACAAAGTGTAGCTTAATCAAATGTCTTTAGGATGTCTTTATTCCTCCCTCTGTATTTGGACCTGGATTGAGTGATACTAGAACTGAGTTGGCTAATATGTTTTCAAATGAGACTTTGCACCAGCCATTGTTACAGTCTGGCTGCCACAATCGTGTTGGCTGCCTGTGGGTGCTGATTGATATGATTCCTCCCTGGAGCTGACTGGGCCAGCTGGCCTGGTTCCAGAATGTTTTCACTGATTATGTGGGCTGCAAAGATGGGTTGGAAAGCTTGTTAGCTAAACTTCATATGGATGTCTAGTAAGATGGTGAGAAACTGAAAAATGCCCTTTAAAAAGTTGTTTCAGAAAACAAGTTGCCTTTTATATGCTTCTGGGAGAGAATTTGACTGAACAAATGCATGGATCTGCATGGTCAGCTCAAATTCTGCATTGCAGATTAACTTGTGTGAAGGAAACAAATCTTTGACTTGCTCTGCTGGAAATGAAGAATAACTTGAAAAATACAGAGTACCCTGATATGTTAGCTTAGATGTACTTGTACTCTTGTTCTTGTACTGTTTGTTAGATAGTTGCTCAAGTTGGTTCTTTCCACCTGTAGATCCTTCTCTGTTCCAGCCTCTCTGAACTAAAAACACTAACTTGTGTTGGGCTCTAAAAATGTTTGTTTGTTTTTTTTTTCCTTCTAGTGTTCCAAGCTTCTTTCAGACACAACAGTAATCCAGTTTTATCCAAGTAAATTTGTTTTAATTACAGATATCCTCGATACTTTTGGTAAGTATGTAATGCATCAGACTTATTACATAATTGTTAATAAGAAGAAAATAATTTTTTGTAAAATTAGAAAACAACAAAGTTAGTGGAAAAGTGCTGAAATGAATCTGTTTTAACCTGAACTTTTCCAATGTAAATATTTGGGTACCAGTGGTATAAACATGGTATAAAATGTTTCAAAAACTCTTATGAGCTGAGTCTTTAAAATAAAACCATCTAATTTTTTAGTTTTATGCTTTGTGTTAGTGAATATCTAGAACAAAACCTTGGGAAAAATCACTATCTCTGCTTTTTGAAATTTTAAATACGCTGCCATTATTAGGAAAATATTTTGGTTTTGGCAGCTTCTTGTCTCCATATTTCATTGTATTTATATTTGAAGAATAGAAGTCAGGAAGTTTTATTTAGCTGAACAGGGACTATGAAGTGATTAAAATGTAGTTATTGAATTTTTTAATCTATTTTTATAACTTTTATATTATCCTTTAAGTGAAATTGTCATCCACTTCATGATTCTCTTGTTTTTCTGCCATGTTATGGAAGATTTATGATAGCATTGGAAGTTGAAGGGTATTTTGATGTTTAGCAGGATATGCTATGACATAGATTCAATTGTATTTTAGATATTGCTTCCTCTTTGTGTTCTTTCCTACTCACTGAAAGTTGCTAAGGTAACAGAATATCCAATATACAAACTAGGCAAAGACAGGACACCAGCTGTCCTTTCCTGGCCTGGGAGAAATCTGACCTGTGCTACCTATCCACTTAAGGGAGCTGGATAAATTTTTATTGTGTGCAAAGTGCTAAATGGAGGCTTAACATTTCAGCCTCAGTAGAGGGCAGCATGTTAGCGTTCTAGGGAGTTTTACGTCTAATTTCAGAGTGTGTTGGAGAGGGAACCTTTGTATCAACACTTTGTGGTTTACAGTCCGTTAGTTTGTTAGGAATGATTTTTCTTGATTATTTTTTTTTTTTCCTAACCAGGGAAACTAGTGTATGAAAGAATTTTGTCAATGTGTGTGGACAATCGTGCCTCTTTGCCAGGTAAATTTGTTTGTTTCTATTGTGCTCCTGGAAAAAATCGTGTCTGAACTAACCTGAGAAAAAAAACAGGACCCATACTACTGTACCTCCTATAAAAAGTTTTGATGTGAATCTAGTAATTTTTCATTTTTAACAGAGTAAAATCCATTGCTTATAGCTTTCACCATTCATAGTGCTTATGCAAGTTTACATTTTAACTGGAAAGAATATACCTATGATAAAATGTGCTTGTGGCTTTGATGTTACTAAACATAAACTGGGCCTTCCTGGGACTTGAAGTCACAATGAATTTTATATATATATGTAACTATATATATATACACACATATATATATTTTATATGTATATATGTAAAAGTAGAGGGAGAATTAAACATGGATGACCAAATTAGTTGAAGGAAGACTTTTTCCCATTTTTTTCCTTAGCATACAGTCTTTTTTGAAAGTACTGCAGTTTAATAGCCTGAAGTTAATGGTACAAATTTAACAGACAAAGCTGAGGGTCTCAGTTTTTGGTAAATAGATCATTTTTATGGCTTCATTGAAAAGTTGATAGTTTTAATTTAGTTAGGGAAGTATTTTGGAAGTAGCAACAGGCTGTTAGTGAGTTGGTGATCCATTCCCTAAGATAGCATAGTCTTTCTAACTTTGACCTTTTTTGTTCTTTCAGTTGAAGTTCCAACACAATGTAAAAGTCTAATTTGACATTTACAGTACAGAGGGATACGGGAGAAATACTTTAGGAAGCCACCAAAACATTTCATGGAAATACAGGCGTTTCCTTGCAATATGGAGTGTATTAAATGTGTGTCCTTGAAATATGAAGTGATCTTACCCTGTAGCTGGCAATGGAACAGGACCATTAGGTTGAAATGAAATGCATGGGGTTTGAGCCAGAAGCTTGAAGCCAACAAATATTTAAATCTGAAAGAAACTTACAGAAAACATTTAAGATAAATTTGGTTGTTGCAGACCTGACAAACTGTTCTTATAAACATTAATGAAGGCAGACAGTGCCTGTAGCATGTCACAATTACTGGGCACTGTTACCTGCACTCTGGAGAGCTGAGCTCATACTGCAGCTATGCAGCTGGTGGGGGCATTGCTGGTGGGAATTTCCCAAGCAGCTGTAAAAATGGGAGGGAGAAGGAAAAACTCTGCTGTGTTTGCTGTGCAGGGCACTGTGAGCCCCCAGGCATGTCAGGCCTGACCTCCATGTTTGTCCCATGGGAACCATGTGGAACAAAGTTGGACAAGAATTCCTGTGGTACTAGATGAGAAAGAACATCTTCTGTACTCAGTTGGCATCTAGCATGTGGCTTCTCTAGTCTTGGAAGCTGGGAGCTTTCTTGTGCAGCAGGAGCTTCTCGCCTTCTGCAGGCAGGGATGCGAGAGCACTGTGTTTTTGGGGTTTTTTTTTGAAACTGTCTCACAAGGAGTTTATCAGCAGACATTCACAGCAGAAGCTGCTTGTGTAGCTTTTTTTGACTTGTGTACTGAGAGAAGAGGGACCCATCCTTCCCAGCCATCTTCCCTCAGACCTGGGTTGATCTCAAGAAGCCTATTTTTGCCATCTGCTCCAGGCAGTATAAAGGAGGAGGAGGCAGTGAGCCATGCATCTGCATGCCCACCTGACCAGGGCACTGTCCCCCTAACCTATCTGGTACACCCTGGGGTGGCAGCTTCTTCCTGCTGGCAGCTGACACAAATTGTCCCAGATAATATTGTATTCTGTCAGTGTTTACTCTAATTTTCTACTTCTTGCAATATAATTTAAAATAATGTTATTGAAAAATTATATTAACCTTTAAAGTAAAGCACTTGAGTGTTTAAATCTCCTAGGTCTATGTGTTTCTTGTATATTGATATGCATATTTGTTTTAAATACCTTTCCTTTCCTTTTTCTTTTTTTTTTTTTTTCTGTTTCTGGGGGAGGCAAAGGTTAGATTTCTAAGTAACAGACCTGAGATTAGTTTTGAGTGCTTGACTTCAGCTTCTGAAATGTTACTTAACACAAGATGGAAGCTCTAGTTACCTCTTCTTGCTGTGTACTCAGCTCTTACTGCTGCACAAAGAGCTGAGAAGCAAACGTATTGCCTAGTTTATTACTGTGCACTTAATTTCTTGTTGAAAAGAAAGAATACAATTTTAGACCTAGAATTAAAAGTAACTTTTCCCAGAAAGAATGTAACTATTTCTGGGTTGTTTTTTGTTGTTTTGGTTTGGCTTTTTTTCACAGATAATTTTTCTCCAGAGAGTGTTAATGATACGGCTAAAGAAACTTGCTTAAACTGGTTTTTCAAGATTGCTTCCATCAGAGAACTCATTCCCAGATTGTATCCTTGTCAAATGAAACTCTCTCGTGTTTATATTGACTTTGTTTTGTTTGTTTCAGGCTGTATGTTTTGAATCTAATATTGGGGTCATGTTTTATAGTAAACTGAACACTGAATTATTGACTATGAGCAGCATGGAAATGATAAAGTAGAGTTGATGTGTGAAAACTTTTGAAACTATAAAAATCTTGTAGATAAAGCGTAATCAACAAAGTGTGGTGAGATGAATTACAGAAGGCCTTCAAATAGGCCGTTCAGTATGTATTCAGTGTGTAAGTTTGTTTTCATGTTTTTACATGGCATTCATCTTAGTTTTGTTCCTTAACCTTGACTTCATTTTAGTTACGTGGAAGCAGCAATACTGAAGTGCAATAAGTTCTTGTCCAAAACGTAAGAGTAAATGTTAAGTGTGAGAAGGAAGTGAATGGGCAGGCTGTAAAGTAATTTAAGGAGTTAAGCATACAAGTTCTGTGGCTAAAGGTGGAGAGGCTCTCAAATCCTAAAAACTCCAAAACCTATCGATACTCCAAAACCTCTGGGAAGAATCGGTACTGAGAGGTTTGGAAGTTTTTAGTGAGAATGCCATGGAAAAATTCAAGGTGAACCATGATACAATTTGAAATGCAATAGTGCATGCAGTTTTGGAATATATGTATAATTGTGACATCAGGATTTTGCAAATTAAAAACCAGTGGCTTCAGATGGTGGAGGGGGAAGCAAGATTGTTGAAATGAGGAAGGTGGCAAAAAAGATGGAAAAGGAAAGGAAAATACTGATGTCTCATTGCTAGAGACAGTGTTGGAGAAACAATTTAGGAGCAGTGAACCATTACCTATTGAAAATCTCAGTGTAAGCTTCATATGTTGCCAATAAGAGTTACTTGCTGAGCTGAAAATGTTCCTTCACATGCAATGGTCCTTTTCAGTTATTTTGAATTGAGTGTTGTAAGCCAAATTGCAACTCTAGTGACAACTTCATTATCCCTAAAAAGTAGCTCTTTTGCTGGAATTGATGGGCCTAATCTCCAGGCACTAGTACAGCTCTGTCAAAAAGGACCTGTGGGAAAACAGGACATACAAGGAGTTCTGCCAGTTCCCCTTGGAGCAGCTGCTTTCTGCACATTGAATCACAGCCCTTCTAGAGCTCTGCTGTTCCTCCAAACTAGAGGAGGAATTTCATAGTTGTTTGTCTTTTACAAGCCCAGAATCCAGCCTGGCTATCTGCAGTACTCCTAATGGCAAATACTGCAGTGTGAGTATAACCCTTGTGTTACTAGACGCTTAAGATTTTACTTCTGAAATAAAATTTTGTGTTAATATGCTTCTTTGGTAGCTGTTTCTATAACTCACGCTTAATTGCCGGTCTACAGGGCAGCTAACAAAGTTATTTGTAGGTGATTATAATTCTGTTCTCAGTTGTTAAATCTCATTTTCATTTCTGAAAAATCTCAACAGGGGGATTTCGGAATGTCTCCCACGGTTAACGTCTATGATTAGAGGAATTGGAGATCCACTGGTTGCAGTCTATGCAAGGGCATACCTTTGCAGGGTAGGCTATCACTCGGCACTTCAGATCTGTATCAAAGATTTACTGCCACTAAAGGAAAATTTCTTTAACTACTATTTCTATTTGAAGTAATCATCAGCCTGTCTCTTTCTTTTCACAAACCGAAGAATAAATCTCTAAGAATGGGGATTCTTTCTTTAGGTGTCTGTAATAAATAAAATTATTTTATGCGCTACTTATGGCAGTTTTTCATCTTCAGGTAGGACAAGATGTTGGGGACCTTGAGTTGGGAAGTGAGTTTGGATTTTGAGTTGTCTGATTGCTAGGTGCAGGTGCACTTGCTCTGTATTCATCCTCCTCCTCCTCCTGCTGGAGTGTGTGTGGCAGGCAGAGGGCTGGCAAGCTCCTTGGCAGAGGAGCTGCTTGGTAAAGTGTTCAGACAGTGGATTTTTGTCTGACTAGGCAGAGTGACTGTGTTCTTATACTCAGCTGCTCCTTCAGTTACCTTAACAGCTCAGCCAAGATAAACTTACCCAAGGAAAGACCCTAAAATGATTGGAAAAAGCCATCTATAGGGGAAAAATATTTGGGAAATACATTTCTGAAGTAGCGGCAAAGATCTTGACTATAATTGGAAAATGGTAGGGCTGCTAATTAGCAACACTGCATGAAATCATCTGCCATTATGAAATGCAACAGATTTGTTCACTGTTGATACACCTGTAATGTTTGAATAAACTGTCCAGTATGCTTTTGGTTTATTATTCAGGGGTGCCCACATGAACTCCCACATATGCAAGTAATTACTAAGTGCTGACTTACTCTGGTAGATGAGCTGCTTTAGTTTATTTGAATCTCTAAATACAGTAATGCTCAAATTTTTGTAATAACCTGATAATTCCTGCTACATAGTGCAAGGTTTCTGAAGGGTTTTTTGGAAACAGTTTGTATGCACTGTACACCTTTTACTGCTCCTGATAGTGCTAAAAGAGATGCATAATGATAGAGCAGTTAGGACTAATAATCTCATGATAGTAATCACAATTATGTAGTAAGAAAGAGTTTAGCATGCTCCATTTTATCCACAAAGATGATCATACAAAATAAATAGTGAAAGTTTTATTGGAATAAAATACTAGCTGTGAAAATCCTGACTTTTGGTTAAAATTGGAAAATTTTGTGGAATTGAAGGCATGTATATTCCAGCTAATGAAACTGTGTTAATACTTTCACAATGAAGGTATTGAAATATATTTAGGAAAAAAAAAAGTTCTGGAGCAGGCAACCTGTAATATTGATACTAATGATGTCTAAAGCCACAGCATAGTAAACTGGGGGATTAAACACTTGTATGAAACCAAAGAACCAAGATCTTTACACATCAAGGTGATGCATTTCTCTTTAGTCCTGTGGTTTGAAAGGAAATTTTATATAAAGAGAAGCGATAGATGACTGGTTTGGGTCTGTGCAAGGTATCTCTGCTTTTGTGATGAAGCCAGCTAGATCTGCATATGCTCAGGGACCCCAGCAAATCAGACCCCTGGTTTTGTTTGAAAGGGGAGCTGTAAGCCATTGAGCTGGATTTGTGTGCCTGTGTTTTTTTAAGCCTGATCTGTTACTAATTTCTCATTCACTTCTGCATCTTTCTCTTTTCTTTAGTAATATGCTGCATTGAAAATTATTTTTTTTTTTAATCTGTGTTACTGAAAACAGTCCTGTATGGATTAGTTTCCTTTGCAAGTTCAGCTTTACTGAACTTTGTGTTTATTATTTTTTTTTTTAATCTGTGTTACTGAAAACAGTCCTGTATGGATTAGTTTCCTTTGCAAGTTCAGCTTTACTGAACTTTGTGTTTGTGCATCACCTTGTATTATTTATCAATATTATATCTATATAAATATTCATATGTTCCTTTGAGAACTTTGCATCATTCTGTCCACAGGATAAATATGCATGATTTTAAGCCATTTCTGAACTTTGACTGACTTTCTGGATGTTCTTCATGGTAGGCTTTCTACATACAATGAAATGCTGTTGCAGTGCAGGACCTGGGATAGATGCTGATTTCCTCACTGTTTACAGACACTTCATGCTGATGTTAGGAGAACCATATAGGTGTAACTACCACAGGGTAGTTGTTAGTGAACATGGCTATAACAGCAAGCAAGGAAATAATCAGTCGAAAGTGTGGGATTTGATGCTCTTTGTTGATTTGATGTGACTGGGTGTAGTCCTCCAGATAATGCATTTTTGTCTCAGAGTTGAAGGAGAATAGTAGGTGATAGATGCAGATAAAATCTTTTTCTTTCTTTTTAATACAGGTTGGGATGGAAGTGGCACCACAACTCAAAGAAAGCCTTAACAAAAATTTCTTTGACTTTCTTCTAACTTTTAAACAAGTAAGCAAATAAGTTTTATTAACAAAACTACGTAAACACACTCCTTAACCAAACTATCCCATTTTATTTTTTTTTTTAAATTTCCTAAATTCTTAAATTAGTTCTTAATCTAGATCTAGGGATGTTCCTGTACCCAGATATAGTATGGGAAAATTTGTGTGCATTCTGGTAAGCTGAAACTGGTCTATTCAGCATGTTTCCATACTTTATGAGCTTGGTATTTCTTCCCTAGCATACAGGGAATGCTTCAGAATATCTGTGTATTTTTATGATCTTGTCTATTCTTGCTTCCATTCTTACAAAACTTTGTCATAGTCAAAGTTTATCATAGTTCCTATTAAATACCTTCTCTCAGCAATGTGGTTTTTGTCTTTTATTTCAACAGATTCATGGGGATACGGTTCAGAATCAGCTGGTATTACAGTGTGTGGAGATTCCTTTGTATTTGACTCTATATTCTCCTGCTATAGACTGGATTTTACAGTGTATTGCATACCGTGCTCCTGATGTAAGTAAGCATGATAATGCTTGATACTAAAGGGAGTGTTGGGGTGAAGAGTTAACTTTGCCTGTTTAAAAAATCCTCTTGGTCAGTACTTGGAGGGGTGTGGGAAGTGAGTATAAAGAGCCTAGAAACTACTGTGTTTCTCTCTTCTATCCAAGAAGAATGTTCATTTTTCCATAAAGCTCCAATTGGTTTCATAGGCAGTATTTCTGTTTGTTTCTTGCTGTCCCTTAGCTAGTTTAATCTTTATTTCCCAAATTCATTAGTTTCTTCTGTCACACAGATATAAAAATGATTTAAGTAAACTATAGCTTTGTAATTGCTTAACACAGTCAACAGGCTATTTCAATGTCAGTCTGGTTTCCATTCTGTGGCAGAGAGATGGTAATCTTCACCTCTCCTGCCAGAGATAATTGACCTGGCTGGCAAACAGCAATTACTTTGAGAAATGGCATAGCTGAAGGATTGCAAATTTGACTTCCACAAAATGGTGGGTTTGCTTAAAATGCTACTGTACCTATTGCAGTAAGTGTGGTTTATGTTGTACTGCACCATTGTTTTCTTGTGTCATAAATACAGGATAAGACAGGATTATTGGAATGTATGGGGTAGGTAATTAAAACAGCTTTTATTAAAGCTGAATTTATTGCAGAGTCTCAGTAATTTTAATAATTCTTGCAGGTTCTGCTTACTGAGATGATGGAGAGATGCAAAAAATTGGGGAACAAGTAAGTACTGCACAATGCAGAAGACACGAGTCTCCAATGAGTACACATTGGATGCATAGTGTGGCTTTTGTTTTCCCAGTAGGTCACTAAATCATTATTATGAACATATATTTTTCCAGAGGTGAATTCTAAAATATGGTAAATTATTTGTAGAGCAGAAGTTACTTGATTTGGTTGCTGCATTTTGGCTCCTATGCCACAGTTTAGTACACATAATGTGTTCTCCATCCGCCATGGCTCCAGTTCCTGGTTGTGCTCCATTTTCCTCCCCGCTAGCCCCCACAGGCTGCACTCAGCCCATACGTGCGTGTGTGTGCTCACTGCAGGGCTGAGCTAGCTGCCTCCTTGCTCTTTGAGGGAAGGACAAATTGTCGGCCATGATGGGAGTATTTTTTTAAAGAAATGTTTTGGGGACATTTCATTTTAATTCGGAGGTTGAATAATCCTGTTTCTGTGATCTGTAAAGCACAGTAGTCTTCTCCTAAAGTGGAGTTCTGTTTTTATGTCTTCTCGTGACTGTCAAAATGTTACAAAGCAAGAGACATCAGTGTATAAATCTTAAATTATCTCGGTATATTCCATGAACTACATTGCATCTAAGCCATCTAAGTGAAAAGTGACAGCTTGCTTCTGTGTATTGCAAAGCATATATCTAGTGAACTGGAAGTACTTGTCTAATGATAAAATGCAAATTCCAGTCAAACTGCAATGGGACCACTAATGCTCAGTCAGAATCCGAGGATGCTGGGCTATTTTAAGCACTCCATAGAATTTCCCTCAAGGTTAACTGCCCTCTTTCAGACCAGTGAAGGACACAGTGTTTTATGAGGCAGCTACTGTGCTAACTCATGGCTGAATTTGCCCAAAGGAAATGCTTTTTGAATTATACTAGGTTTTATTTCTTATGTTTGCATAATAGCATCAATAAACAGAGTTTTACAGTAACGCAATGAATTCATTCTTCCGTTGATAACTTTGGCTAGTAATACTGATATGGATCTGAATGGTTGATCATAAATGTCTAAAGATGACATTGCCAGTCACCATATGATAATGACTGTTTTGATTTATTTTAATCCTAACAATGCAGCTGCTAGAAATCTTTTATAATGCATGTATATTTTAATTCAGTGGAAAAAAAACTTCACTAGATTTTCCCTGCCAAAGTATACTTCTGAACAGTAGTTAGAGTGGCTTTCTAAATGTGTTGGCTACTCCTGGTCTACTTGATCTTTGAGTAAGCTTATGGTAAACTGATGGATTCCAAAAAACCTGTGATGGCTTAATGTTTACTTGTTTTGCTTTTGCCCTATTAAACCTCATCAATACAAGTTCTATTTGTGAGAGGTTTTTCTTCCATATTCTCTTCTCAAAAAATTTAGAGTGGATGCCAGAGAGTTGTTAGTCTAAGTTCAGATTAATGTAAATGAAGGGAAAACAAAATTTAATTTGATACGTTGAGCTGTATTGTGTTATGTTCATTGTAGTGCTTTGCTGTTGAATTCAGTAATGTCAGCGTTCAGAGCAGAGTTTATTGCTGCAAGATCTATGGACTTCATTGGCATGATTAAAGAGTGTGATGAATCTGGATTCCCAAAGGTAACTTGTTGTATGTAATTTGTAACAATTTCTGTTCATTGTTTGACAAAGTTCTTTATACTTTAGTTGTCTGTATAACTTGCACATCATTTAAATAGAAGATGGTTTGATCCAAAAATTTTTTCTGCAGTGTACCTCCTGGAGCAGTGTTGTACAGAGAAGCATCTTCTGCTTTTAATTTAAAATTTACCATTAACTTTCAGCATCTTCTCTTTCGCTCCTTGGGATTAAACTTGGCATTGGCTGATCCTCCTGAAAATGATCGTCTTCAAATATTAAATGAAGCCTGGAAGGTTATAACAAAGCTGAAAAACCCACAGGTGAGTTACTGTCTGTTCTGTTTCACTACTGATTCTGTGTTTAGGGCAGAACTGTAGCCAGTTGTTCAATAAGCCTATGCTTAGCGTGACACGGATGGTTTGACTTTTCTAGGTACACACAGTTAACAAAAAATATGATGCCTGTTAATATCTTCATATGGTCCCTGCTTTTCTGATTTTTACTTAAGCATAACTTAATTCTACGTAACATAATACTAGATAAGCAACTTGTGTCTTTAGTGCTAGACCTTTAGGTCTGAATGAGTCATACCTCTGGAGTTAATTCTTTTAAGTGTGATTTTGGCAAATGTTTTTCTTGTAACCTCCTGTAACTGCTGGTACTCATAAGACACGTGTATTTCTAGGATTATATCAACTGTGCTGAAGTGTGGGTGGAGTATACCTGCAGACATTTTACGGTATGTGAAAATCACTTTGTTTCCTTTGAAGATTTTTCTGATACAGACTAGGTGGCTGTATTAACAGTTTGGTATTAAAAATGGAAAAGTGATGACTATTCAATGCAAGTGTGGAGGACTTCAGTAGGGAAGGAAAAAATGTATTACCTTTCATGAAGGATGGAGAAAGACAAGAGATGCACCTTTGAAGGAGGCCCCAGCACTGGGGACTTAGCCTTTTATTTTAATAGCAGATGGAGCAGGTTAAGTAAGGATTCACTGGAGCTATGGCTAAAGTTCCTGGCTTAACTAGAGCTCCATAGAAAGCTGATGCTTTGGCAAATGGAAATAAATTATCCAACTGGTTTTCAGTGACATGTGCCAATGTCCTTACTGTATTTTGTAACCTCATTTTTTGCCACACAGAAGCGAGAGGTCAATACGGTTTTGGCTGATGTTATCAAACACATGACTCCTGATCGAGCATTTGAAGATGCTTACCCACAGGTAAAGAATTTATTTTGCCACATCTGTAAAAATCTGAAGCACATATTCTTCAATGAAATTAATTCTTAAATGTTACTGATGTCTCTTACCATAAAATATTTATTTTTAAATGCTGGCTGTAGTTTGGGAAGTCTTTTGGAACAATGCTGTGATTTGTTCACCCTGCACATCAATTTTTCAGTTCAGAGAAATGCCAAACCAGAATGACTTATGTATTCAGAAGTATCAATAGTTAGTTCCTATGTCAACAGCGATGCTCTGCGGAAGGAAGTTAGCAAGCGTGGCAGGCTGCTTAAACAGAAGTAATCTGTAAAATAACAATGCCAAGTAGAGATGGATTAAGGCTTCAGTGAATTATTGTCCAGTTCATGAAACTGCATGCCAGGTGAGATATAGATTAATTGAGGAGGTTTTCAAAGAAGGATTTTTGTGGCTACTTAAAGGGTAGATAAAATGCCAATGAAAGAAGATTTAACAAACTGGTTTTGGGTTTTTTGTTTGTTTTGCTGGGTTTTTTCACTCTGGAGAGCTGGAGGACATGCTTACCTAGAAAAAGTAAAGAACGGAGAGAGCCGGGGCAGGCTGGTCAGCCTTTGTTCATGTGAGTTCTGAAGGGCATGTTGGGAAAGCATCTGTTAGGAACAGCATAGCTGTAGTGGATCCTGCTTTGGGAAAGAAATTACATTGGTGAATGCTTGAAATATCTTCCAACCAAGTATTCTACAAGTAACTAGAGAAAAGTAATCTCTGGTGTGTATAGTCTTAATTTAACATCTATTACAATAGTTTCCCCCCCTTTTTTTTTTCCCCTTTAGCTGCAGTTAATTATTCAGAAAATTATTACCTATATCTATGACTTCTCCCTGCTCTTTTCAGTGGTAAGTGATACTCTATTTAATACATTTTTAAGAACTATTCTGCACTGCTCCTGCAAGAGAATTTACCTGACTTTGATATTTAGATTGTTTGCAAGCTAACATAGTGAGAGGACTTTTTGTCAGGTAGATAAGTGCAAAAACACTTTGGAAGCTCTCTGCTATTTACTACTTAAATATTGATTATTCTGATTTCAACTTTCAATACTTTTTTCCCTGTAGGCTGTTAGGTTCTCTAAGTTCCTTACTATGGCATAAGTGACAAATAATGGAAGATGAACACCCACAAATAAATGGTGTTTTATGTAATTGATGATAGCTGTTTCTCTGTTATGATATATATTAAACATGGACTGTTGTAGGGCTTAATTTTGGCATTGAATGAAACTTAGATCAGAGACTGTATACAAGGCAGAGAAAGAGGAACAAAGACAGTGGATGTCAAAGTACTGAAATCAGTTAGGAGTGAATTCCAGACCGACCTTGTAGATTTGGAGTCCTGTTCACAAATTGCTCAGATAATTCTGAAAAAATTACTCTCACTATATTCTTGAGATAATGCAGAAACTAAATATTTCAGTATCTTAACAACCTCTAAGCCCTTACCTCTGAAGAAAATTTGAATGTCTTTGACCTTCATAACTTGCTCTGGATACATCCAAAGCGTGTGTGACCTGTTTTTGGTGTTTTGAATATCCTACCTCTTCTCCCACAGATGTTGGAATTTGTTGTGATCTTGTTTCAAGCATATGACTGCTTTTAAAAAATTAGCAACATTTGATTCAAACAGCTCTGTGTTGTGTTCTATTCTGTATCTCTGCAATCAATAAATTAATATACCTCTCAGACATTGGTGCCTTTCAATTTGTTCCATTCTTGCATCCTTTAAGATGAATTACTGTCTTCAAAGAAAATTAAAATAATTTTAACTAAACCAGCTACAATTATAAAACTTATCCAAAATATTTATTGTTTCAGTGTGTTGTTTGTAAAAGACCTAATTTTACTTATGTATTTGTACTTTTAGGAGAAATTCTTGCCATTTCTGGATATGTTCCAGAAGGAAAGTGTGAGAGTGGAGGTTTGCAAGTGCATTATGGAATCTTTTATTAAGTAAGTGGAGAATATTGAGATTAAAGGCACTCTGGAGAGTCTGAGGAATATATTGAAAGATTGCTAGGGAAGATGAATTAGTATATAGGCCACTTGATTTGTGAAGGTGTTCCAGGTTACAGAGAAGAAAATTTTGTCAAAGAAAGATGAAATTGAAGTAATGCTGTTGATGCTGATTTTCTGTGGATTAACAAAATAGTTCTTCTCTGAGCTTTATTAAATTTATGTTGTCTTAGTTGGTTTATGAAATTTATTTCGTATTCCAGCTGATGTGACAGCACAGAACTATTACCTTGGTATAATAGAGGAAGAGAGACGATCTCTTGTTACAAGCTTCACTTGAAACTATGGGTATTTCCAAAAAATAAAATTTATTCAGAAGGTGAGGCATCAGCTTCAAATATTGTAAAAGTCAAACAGTTCTTTTCAAATAATTAATAGGTTACTTGCCTTTTGTTTTCTTTTCCACCTTCCCTTCAGGCACTTATATACACTAAATCCCCCCAAACCTTCTCTTCTCTAGGCTAAACAGTCCCAGCTCTTTTGGCCTTTACTCATATGAGAGATGCTACAGCCCCTTAATCATCTTAGTGGTGCTCCACTGCACATGTCACATATAGGTGCAGAGGCACATTTATCCTTCCTGTCTGTCCATCAGTAGCTGAGAAACTATATTACTCCTTGTTAGGTCTAGGATTGCTTTGTTTTGATGTTCTTAGGTTGCCTCAATGTATCATTTGTCTAGCTTGCATCCTTTAAGGAGTCAGATTCTGTGGCTTGGCAGTAAAGCTCAGTGTATTAAGATAATATTTTTTGACTGGCATTTGTTGTACATCTATTAACCATGTGATCTTTGGAGCTCTGTTGGTTAAAAAATTAACATAAAACATTTGGGTGTTGGAGTCGATCTCTGGAGGTCCCTTCCAACCCCTGACATTCTGTGATTCTGTGACATTCTGTGAAAACAAAAATCCCATAGTGTCACACCATGCTGATGATTGGAATTATGCATTAAATTGGTGTTATTCTAGTAATTTTTTTTCATTTTAACAGAACATCATTTGTTGGTTAAAAAATTAACATAAAACATTTGGGTGTTGGAGTCGATCTCTGGAGGTCCCTTCCAACCCCTGACATTCTGTGATTCTGTGACATTCTGTGAAAACAAAAATCCCATAGTGTCACACCATGCTGATGATTGGAATTATGCATTAAATTGGTGTTATTCTAGTAATTTTTTTTCATTTTAACAGAACATCATTTTTCATCACTTTTTCTAAAACTTTTTGTAGGC